>NW_027769508.1:0-3855 GCF_054177405.1 Leptonychotes weddellii
TCTTATGTTAATTCCCATACATTACATCATTAGTTCTAGATAAAGTGTTCCATGATTCATTGTTCGTGCACAACACCCAGTGCTCCATGCAGAACGTGCCCTCCTCAATACCCACCACCAGGCCAACCCATCCTCCCACCCCCCTCCCCTCTAGAACCCTCAGTTTGTTTTTCAGAGTCCATCGTCTCTCATGGTTCGTTGTAATTTCAGATCTTTATGGAGAAATCATGCTCCCTTGTCAGTGGCTAAAATATCTTGGAAATTTTCTGACTAAACTACCTCATGATGGCTCTTGGTTTGCTTTAGCTATAACATTCATGTGGGCTGTCTAATATTCTCTATGTTTATATGATGTGTGACTACATGATACCTCGAGCTAATTCCCAAATTTTATTTCACCTACTAGATTATCTTGTCTTAGGGCTTCATGTTCTTTCGATGCATTCTCTATAGCTCAATACTCATCTACTATGTTCTTAACATTTTTACATATGGCTATGATGTGATTTGGGTCCCGAAACAACTTTGTAAAGTTAAAATATTGTCATTCTGATTTTTGCAGAAGGGAAAACGAATATAGACTGTCAAGTAACTTATACAAATTTGCATAGCAAGTAAGTGGCAGAGTCCAGATTTAGATCAAAGTTCATGACCATTCCTCAATATACTTTTTTTTTAAAAGAACAGAATTATTCCAAAAAACATTCTAAGAGGTCCTTTAGCTGATAAAATAAAATAAACAGGCAGTGTTTCTTGGTCATGGAATTGGTAGATCTTTCATGTCATCTGAAGATTATGTCTATTCCATGTTGGTCGTTCTTGGAGTGTGTAATCAAAGGTTCTGCTTTGAACTGGTGCTTAACAGAGATGGGTTTCTTGGCTGACAGTGTAAACCAAACCCTCAGATGATAGACCATGATGGTCATCTGTTGATCTAGAAGTTTAGTCAAAACAGTAAGGTAAGTACACCAGAAAGGAAATGTAGCTCACAAGTAAGCAATGTGAGTGCCTCTCACAGAGTTTTCTTTTTTCCTTTCCCCTGCACCGAGGAGTGGGCTATTATTTTTTAAAAATGTCATAAATACCAAGTTCTGTGATTGCTAATTACTATCATCTTTCCTCTTTTCATTCCCCACTGTTCCGTCTGCCATCATGATGACACCTCCTCCAGGCACTCACAAATTTCATCTCTCGAAAATGGAATATAAAAACCTATTAAAATACACCACATATGGCGATTAATTGCCAGAAGAAAATCACCCAGAACCTTGATCTCAGACCTATCTTTTAAATGATGTAAATCCAATTTATCTCACACTTAAGCTTCTTTGAATTCTAGTGTCCCAATCACCCTATGGTAGCATTGCTCCCTTCTTCAGGGTAATTTAATAAAAAGATGGAATTACCCCATATCCATTTTTAATTGCATCTCTTTAGATAAAATAGGTTGCTATCAGAAAAGTCTTCTTTCCTGAACCAACTGCAAATGTGTTTTTAATACAAACTGTATCAGTCCATAAGAAATCTACTGGAGCAACAAAATGCTCATGAAAAATAGACCCTGTCCGCTAACTCATGAGTCCCAATTGCATTGGGCAATTTCACATTCAATCTATATTTTGATAGTTCTTACTGTTCAGCTCTATTCCTGGGACCCATTGAGGGCTGTCACAATTATCAAAATGTCATAAAATAAGGCCATCAATGACATTATCTTTAGGTACAAAGTACCTCATCCATGTATGAAGGTAAGCTGTAAGGTAAATTGCTAACTTTGACTGAGCAGGGGATTTGCAGATTGTCTCTGGGATAATTTGGTAACTGCTATCTCGGGTTGTTTTCTGTCCTTTTGATGTGTGTCTATGCTCTCTAAAGCTCCTTAGGTTTTAGCTGGAACATCCACTCTTGTGGCTCTGAAGCAGAGCTAATCTGCTTTTCTGCATCACAACCTTCATCTGTGTTTTTGTTTTGCCTCTGCAAGTGAAGGAAAAGGATCAGGGCATTAATCTCTCACTCCATTAGAAGGATGCATTTCCACTTTCATCCAATTAGCTGCTGTAATTTGAAGCTTTGGGGGCCTGCTGATAAGGTGGGAGGTTGGCTGCAGCAAGGCCCACAGAAAGCTTTCAGAAGGCACACAGTGAGCTGTTATCATGAGTTTCACTGAAAAGATCAAATATCAGGCCTGCTCACCCCAGCCTGATCCTCAAATCCTTATATATTCGTTAACCATCGATATGCGGTTACTCGGGGAGGTTACACGAGTCTTCACACAGAGGTTCTGTAAGGTCTGAAGGCCCAGAACCAAAGCAGCCAGTAATGAGTTCAAATTCCTAGTGGCAAATTTCTCAGGGGCAAAGGATTTAAGCAGCTGTCTTCTTTCCCTCTTTTAAAACATAACAGTATCCTGGATCTTTTAATCTGACTCCCTTTGTTCATTTTTACTGATTTCTGACATTAACAGGGCAAAGGAACTAACAGGGACAATGGAACCTGTTATTTCTGGAAGCCTGAAGAGACTCCTGTGAATTCCCAGCACAATGAGGTGCTGATTTGCATAAGCAAAAGGGCCTGGAGGTCCTAACATCCCATTTTTGTTTCTCGACCACCTCCTGCAATATGAGCGAAGAACACGTGTACTTCTAGAAATAAGGCCAGATACTCTCTGAAAACTTTAGCTTGACCATGAAGATGATGAACAAGAAAGGGATTCTGCTCTAAATTTTGGAGTTGGACATTTTCTCTTTCAGAATGATCTCCCATTTTTCCCGGGACAACTCCCACATCAAAAAACTGTAAGCAGTAACTGCACAAGGAAAATTCCTTCCACAAAGAGAAAACTCATGCACTTGGAATATCTAGTCAATTACTTCTGAGAGCAAGGATGGGCTTGGCAAAATGGAGAGGTCCAATAATAAACTTGGGGTCTGGATCTCTCTTATTTTACTTCTGCAATTTCCTCATTAAAATAAAAGGGTTCGTATACTTGGAAATTGCTAATACCTCTTTTGGTTTTAGTATTCTATGGTTGGTGAGGCAGCATATTTCAATTTAGGATTGGCAAATATTAAGCTTGTGTATTGCCATTCTTGTTGGTTATATTGATGACATACACCTCTAATTAATTGTGAAAACTATTCCTGTTGACCTTGGAATTCCAAGGCCTTAAAATCCTTCTCAACACAGAATTTCAAGCAGCCACTGTCCATCAGATGAAGACAAAACTTAAATCCCATTCCAGATATAATGAACAGAGAGGTAATGACAAGACAAAGGAATGGACAGAGATATGGTCTTATGTCTGGCTTTACACTTCTGTGTAACCCTTGAGAAGTCAATTAAATATTTTAAAATTAAATTTGATATCGCTTTTGCATGAAAATAAGTTTTCATTTCTCTGGGATAAGTGCCCAGAAGTGCAATTGTTGGGTCATGTGGTAGTTGCATGTTTCATTTTCCAAGAATTTTTCAGAGTGGGTGTTCCATTCCGACCAAATACATATAAGTCATCCAGTTTTTTTCTGCATCTTCACCAGCATTTAGTGTTCTCACTATTTTACATTTTAACCATCCTGATATGTGTGTAGTGACATCTCATGGTGATTTTAATTTGCATTTCCCTAATGGCTAATAATGGTGAAGATCTTTTCATGGTCTTTTTTGCCTTCTGTATATTTTCTGTGAAATGTCTCTTCATGTCTTTAGCCAATATTCTTTTTTAAAATTTTTATTGTTACGTTAATCACCATACATTACATCATTAGTTTTTGATGTAGAGTTCCATGATTCATTGTTTGTGCATAACACCCAGTGCTCCATGCAGAACATGCCCTCTTTAATACCCATCACCAGGCT
>NW_027769509.1:0-295 GCF_054177405.1 Leptonychotes weddellii
GTAAAGAATACAGATATAGTTCGCAGAAAAAGTGGCATTTAAATATATTATAAGAATATGAAAAATACAAAATAGAATTCATTCATAAGAAAGATACAAACTTGGGCACCTGGGTGGCTCAGTTGGTTAAGTGACTGCCTTCGGCTCAGGTCATGATCCTGGAGTCCCGGGATCGAGTCCCGCATTGGGCTCCCTGCTCAGCGGGGGGTCTGCTTCTCCCTCTGCCCTCTTCCCTCTCGTGCTCTCTGTCTCTCATTCTCTCTCAAATAAATAAATAAAATCTTTAAAAAAAAAA
>NW_027769510.1:0-295 GCF_054177405.1 Leptonychotes weddellii
TGAAATTTACCATGTAACTTTTGAAATATGTAATTGTTACATTTTTTGAACACTAAAAATTACAAATTTTAGTTGAGATTGAAAATCACAAATCAGATGATCTCATGGAGAGTCTTGAAGCTATTATGTTCATATATTCCATGCTACACTTGATAGATAGATGATAGATAGATAGGTAGATAGATAGATACATACATACATACATACATATCTTATAGTGTGAATGGGAGATTGGAATCAATGACATATTTCTCCCAGTACTAAAGTTCCTTGATACTATGTTTTTTTTTTTTTT
>NW_027769511.1:0-295 GCF_054177405.1 Leptonychotes weddellii
GCCTGGGTGGCTCAGTTGGTTAAGCGACTGCCTTCGGCTCAGGTCATGATCCTGGAGTCCCGGGATCGAGTCCCGCATCGGACTCCCTGCTCGGCAGGGAGTCTGCTTCTCCCTCTGACCCTCCTCCCTCTCATGCTCTCTGTCTCTCATTCTCTCTGTCTCAAATAAATAAATAAAATCTTTAAAAAAAAAAAAAAAAGAGTCTCTTAAAAAAAATTAAAAAAAAAAAAAATAACATAAAATATCAGCACTAAATCTAAAAGATGTAAGTATTCAGAATAACCCTAAAAACCCA
>NW_027769512.1:0-295 GCF_054177405.1 Leptonychotes weddellii
ACCTTGTGGGTCTTTTATTCAAAGTGTAGTCGATCAACTTATGTCCCTTAATTACCCTTTCAGATGTTTTTCTTTTTCTCTCTTCACCATGTGATAGACTTTTTCATGACTATATTGTAATTGTACATTTATTCTATGACTAACACCAGGTTAACATTTATCCCATCTGCCTGATTTTTCTTTTTTTAATTTTAATGACTTTATTTTTTCCTTCCTAAGAGTTTAAAGTTGATTCTTCCTATACACATTGTTCTTGGTTCATTAGGGTGCTCTTTCTGTTTCATACATAGGATTT
>NW_027769513.1:0-295 GCF_054177405.1 Leptonychotes weddellii
AATAGTAATAAAAATGGTTGCCTATAGGGAAAGTATCAGAATAGAGGAGAGAGAGCAGGGATGGAAGCTAGACCTCTCTAAATATATCTAATATATTAGAATTTTTATATCTAATATAAAACTACTTTATAAAGCTAAAATAATTTAAAGAGTGTGGTGGGTCAAAGGAATAGATAGATCAATGAAACAGAAGAGCAACTTCAGAAATAGTTGAGCATATACAATTAAAAACAATACAAAGGTGATATTTCAGTCAGTCAACAAAAGATAATTTGTTTTCCAACAAATGCTGCTA
>NW_027769514.1:0-295 GCF_054177405.1 Leptonychotes weddellii
CCCATTGGCCCATCATCTCCAGCTTCTCCAAGCTTATGCTTCTGTTAACGCAGCCTAGCATCCGTTAAGTAATTTTCTGGCAGCTGTATCATATTGGTGACTTGAATAAAACTCTGAGGATGCTTCTCCAACACTGGTCGTCCACCACAAATTCTTTTTTTCTCTTGGCTGGATGAGACTTCTCAGGCTTAGACTCCGACCCTCCCACCCATTTCTGCTCTGCCCGGGCTGGCCCCACCCCTGCCCACGACAGAGCCCAGCTTCGGTGCCGCGGTCCCTTCCCTCTGCCCGCCCA
>NW_027769515.1:0-295 GCF_054177405.1 Leptonychotes weddellii
TTCAAGTTCCCTGAAGCCCAGAGGGGTTTCAGGGAGGAAAGGGAGCCCTGTGTTTAGGAATGATGCTCATCTGTCCTTCCCTCCCAGCTCACCTGCGGCAGCCCCAGTCATCCCCCCCTCCCCGAAGGTGAGCCTCTCAACACCCCACACCTTCTTCCCGAACATCACAGCAAGACTGCCCGAGGCTAAGCTCTAGGAAAGACATCGGGCGGGCAAAAGCCAACAGGCACAATGTGTAAGGGGGCACATTTTCTCCTTGCTCTTCCCGCTGGAGATTCGTACAGGGTGAGAACTG
>NW_027769516.1:0-295 GCF_054177405.1 Leptonychotes weddellii
TCTCTGAAGTGTCACTCTGGGCAGCAAATGGCAAAGTCACCATTTGGTTTTTTCTTTTCATTGCCTCAGCATTACAGAAGTAAGCTGTAGCAATGCGGCCTTGATAAAGAAAACCTGAACAAGCCCAGTCAGAAAGGGAAGAGGAGAAGCTCCACCCTTGATACTGCAGTCACTCCAGAGGCAGGTTCTATTCCAGCCCGGGGGGCTGCACCTGCCACCACAGGCCCTTTGTTCAGATGCCTGAGGCCTTCACCCCAGCCACCCACCCTCGCTGCCTCTTTAACTTTTACTGTCC
>NW_027769517.1:0-295 GCF_054177405.1 Leptonychotes weddellii
TAAGAGAATTTATACTCCTAGGCTTTTCTTGTGAGTGGAAGATTCAGATCCTCCTTTTCTCACTCTTCACTACAATGTATGTTTTGACCGTAACAGGGAATGGGGCCATTGTTTGTGCTCTGTGGTGTGAATGGCGACTCCACATCCCCATGTACATACTCCTGGGGAATTTCTCCTTCCTAGAGATCTGGTATGTCTCTTCTACAGTCCCCAAGATGTTGGTCAATTTCCTCTCAGATAAAAAGACCATCTCCTTTACTGGATGTTTCCTCCAATTTTATTTCTTTTTCTCTTT
>NW_027769518.1:0-295 GCF_054177405.1 Leptonychotes weddellii
TAGACAATATGGGGTGCCTGGGTGGCTCAGTTGGTTAAGCGACTGCCTTCGGCTCAGGTCATGATCCTGGAGTCCCGGGATCGAGTCCCTCATTGGGGGGGGGGGTCCCTGCTCAGCAGGGAGTCTGCTTCTCCCTCTGACCCTCCCCCCTCTCATGTGCTTTCTCTCTCTCTCACTCTCTCTCAAATAAATAAAATCTTAAAAAAAAAAGAACAGACAATATGGATCAATGGAATAGAACAGAGTTTAGAAATAGACCCATACCTATAGGGTCAACTCTTTTCTACAAAGGTGC
>NW_027769519.1:0-3855 GCF_054177405.1 Leptonychotes weddellii
AAAAAAAAAAAAGAAAGAAATATATCTTGTAAACTTTCTAATTTATGTGACAATCTGTAGCAGCTGTTGAGGGAAATGGCATACATCTATAAATCTGTTAACAAAGAATGTGATCTCTGTCATCACGTCAAATACTACAGTGGGTAGAAAATTAGAAAATACATCAAAGCGCTGTGACATGAAAGAAGCTAGAGCAATATTATCCAGACCATGTTCCAAGGTGTCTCAGTAAGAGAATCTAAAAACCAAAAATTACAAGATCAAATATATGTGGGAAATTGGAACACTATAATGTTGTTTTGTAAATTCAACACATGCCCTTGAGAATTGCTCCAGAGAGATAATCTTTTAATATTTGTGACTTGAATTGCTAGTATCTAAAATGGCATATGCTTGCATTAGATTATACATATAAAATATGTATTATACATAACATGTAATATATATAGTATATATTATATAAATAATATATCAGATACATATACACATATATCTTACAATATATTATGTATATAATATAACATATTGCCTGGAATGCAAAACAAATCTAGGACTCCAAACAAAGGGATCTACTGTTTTTTGGGAAGGCCCTTTGAATCATTAATCAAGATTCCATAAGCTCAAGATAGGAGTTTATATATATTTTAAATGCTATCAAGGAAAATGTCTATTGTTAAGAACTATAAAAAAAAAAATCCATATGGTCATTTGAAAGATAACACGTTTTCTTACCACAAAATTTCACTTTGTACTTATTGAAAGATATATTTTATGGTACTTTATTACATATTACTTCTGTACATGCATAAAAACATATGTGAAATAAATTAAAATTTTCCTAAAAATTCTTCATATTCAGAATTTGAAATTTGGAATCCTTTTCTATGTAGAGTCATGAATATCCGCATTTTTCACAAAATATCAACCTCTGTTCCATCAAAAGCATTGGTGGTACTGACTTTCTTAAAATAGTCTGGAAAACTAAAAGTCCTTAGAGATGATTTCTAGGGTGGCTTTGCACCTGAATAAAGCTAGCCCGCTGCTTTCTTAAGCTGGGAATGAAGCACAAGCCCTCTGCTTGGCCACACATTCCACCTCAACTCACAGTCTTTCGAGGGTCATGGTATATTGTCTGTGAGATTCTCTGCTAAGCCACCTACACCCAACCTGCACGGTCTGATCTCACACTGCACATGCGCAGGCGATGACAATCACCACCCCACCACCAGTGAAGATGCATTTGCCTTCAAGAGATGGTAATATGTGGGCGGAAATGCACGGCAGAGCTAGTAATGCCCATCATTCCTTTCCAAGGTCAAGCATGGCATTTGAATGGGGGCGTTTCAGCCCTCATTGAAACATTCTGAAATCCGTGAGTGTGCAAAGGAATGATGGCAAATTTCCTTCAATGAGCTTGACCTCAACACTTCTCTCCTCTACCCAATGACAGAGGATGAGGAGATGAATCTGTAAGAAATACTGTAGCTTCTTTCATGTATTTAAATGTGAGTAATTTGTTTCAAATATTCTCAATACTTATCTCCAGGACTTGCCATTAGCTTGGGGGGAAAAAAAAAGCTGCTTTTTTTTTTTTTTTAAGAGCTGACATATTGTTTAATAATGGCACGTTTTTCTACTTATAGAGAATGCGAGTTTTATTGGCAAAAGTGGAATTAACATTTTGAGTTTCTGAGTCCTTTCTGAATATAGTGGGTTAAACAAAAGGGACTCCTAAGAGAAAAAGTTAATTTTTTTTCAACATTTAATAGATCTACTTCCAAGAAATAGAAATGTGCATGACTCTAGCCAACTTCTGTTTCTAAGAGGTTATAGTAGACATACTTTTTCCTATTCCTCTCACTAAATACAATAGAAAATGCTGGACATTATATGTAAAACAACCATTCGAAGAGGCTAAAAGGTAGAAAAAACAAAGCAGATTGACTAGGAAACTTGCAACCTGAGGAATGATGCAGTGGTGTGTTCCCTGGATTTTCTTTTGGTCTCCATATATCCCAGAGTGGGAAAAAAGACACTGACAATCTGAAAATGCCAACAGGGGCATAGAAGAAGGAAAAAACGAAACAAAACAAAACAAAACAAAAAACAGACCAGAAAAGTCTGCTTTGTTTAGCCGAAGGAAGAAGCTAGAACAGTCTAGCAAATCAGGCTTTTAGAAAATAACCACTCTACTCCAGCCATACACTGCAGAAAAGAACTGGGGCTCCCCACCCCAACTCACCCAACTTGGCAATGGCTAAGTGTTATCCTAGACTTCTACCCTCACTGAGTTGTTAAAAGGTGCCCTGATAACCCCTGGGTTAGTGTCAGAAAAGGTTAGGAAGGGAGGCCAGACTTCCATTCCTGTCAGCTCGTAATAAGGCTCCCCCCCTACTTATGACATCAGTGTTGACCATGTGGGCACCCTAATGTCACCACCATCTGGCAGTAAGGAGCTGTCCCTCTCCCTTAGCCTTGGGGTGACGTGAAGAGGAGGCCTGGTGGACCCCCTTAACTCCCACGATTTACTCTTCCTTCTTTACCATCGCAAGCTTCTAAGGGATGCTTCCTATCTCAAGAGGACTTGTCTCCCGCATCTCTAGTCCTGCAAACTCTCAAGGCTCTGCCTTCTGACTCCTCAGTAGCCAGGGCTATGCTTTGTCAAGTTCCATACAACACAGATGTCAACTGTAACAGTACGTGCTTTCTCTCTTGGCTGCTACTGTTACCCAGATTTTAGAAAGTTTTTTGACTATATAGACTGCGGTGGCATTTTACTTTTTTTGAGAATGAGTCTTCTCAAATGTTGGTTGTGTTTTGTTTAATGAAAAATTTTGAAAAAAACTGAGGGGAAAACTTGAGAGCGCAAGCCATTTACTAAGGAAGACTGAACAAAAAGCTTGAAGGAAACTGGATTTTAATGGTTCTGTGAGGACAACAGTGGATTGCTGGCTTCTTATTGACGAGAAGAAGGTAAATTGATGTGTAACTTCAGCCATCACTGTAGAGAGCGTGTGTCACTTGAAGAGAAGCACCATCCTGGTTGATACACTTGCTATTCTGTGTTCCTTGCCCTGGCAGTGGTATGGCTTGTTCTCAGTGTTTCCCTGAACTGTTAAATTGAGGCAGTACATTATGTTTGAAAGGACACTGCAGGTATTTAGATATTCAAGGGAACAGTATGAACAAGTTTTCTAGAGTGACCACCATTTTTCACACATGGACTAAGATGGGGTGTAGTTAAATCGGAAGTGAGATGAAAGTCCTGAATCTTGACTCCATTTCAGCAAAGTAACATGGATGTCTGACATTCTGTGATGGCTTAGGCTCCATCTCTTGACATCAGATTGACACAAGAAGTTATTATTTGTCAGTCTGAACAAAACCAGGGTGCTCAGGGAGGAAGACATTATGTGGCCTAACTCCCTCTGATTCTCAGCCTCCTGGACCTAAAAGTTTCTCAAGGTTGAAATATGAATAAAGGATTATTGTGGGACTGTCCATGGGATTAGAGGGCTGCGAAACTATATAACCCAAGTTAAAGGAAATTATAAAGGTAAATTTTTTTTGTTGTTGTTGTTCTTCCATAGATCATTGCTGTCATGAAATAGCCCCATTTTCTTAGGAATTCCTATTCATTAAGAAAACTCCTTAGTGGGGCGCCTGGGTGGCTCAGTCGTTAAGCGTCTGCCTTCGGCTCAGGTCATGATCCCAGGGTCCTGGGATCGAGTCCCACATCAGGCTCCCTGCTCGGCAGGAAGCCTGCTTCTCGCTCTCCCACTCCCCCTGCTTGTGTTCCTGCTCTCACTATCTCTCTCTCTGTCAAATAAATAAATAAAATCTTTAAAAAAAAAA
>NW_027769520.1:0-295 GCF_054177405.1 Leptonychotes weddellii
CCTTTAATTTACAGTAATCTATAAAATATAATTTCCAAGGTCCTGGGCAAAATTTCCATACAGCATTCTCCATTTAATAAAAAAGTATAAAAACTAGGGGGCGCCTGGGTGGCTCAGTTGGTTAAGCGACTGCCTTCGGCTCAGGTCATGATCCTGGAGTCCCGGGATCGAGTCCCGCATCGGGCTCCCTGCTCGGCAGGGAGTCTGCTTCTCCCTCTCCCGCTCCCCCCTCTTGTGCTCTTTCTCTCTCTCACTCTCTCTCTCAAATAAATAAATAAAATCTTTAAAAAAAAAA
>NW_027769521.1:0-295 GCF_054177405.1 Leptonychotes weddellii
CCCCACCAGTTCCTTCTACCCCATCCCACCCTCGCTGTTCTCCAGCCCAGCACTTTCCAGCCTCAGTCCACTGAACCTGGGGGGATTACACTTCTCTGTTTCTCAATGGTTAGTTCCTCTGAGCTATCGTCTCCGCTGGGCCTTCCCAGAACCACTCACATCGACACAGGGTTACCCACACTTTCCTGGGTGCTCCTATTGCATCCTCTTATCCTGACTCTAGAACTCCCTGTACTCGACTATGAGCACATTTGTTTTTGTCAGCCTCCTAAGCCAGGCTACGGAGCTCACTGAG
>NW_027769522.1:0-295 GCF_054177405.1 Leptonychotes weddellii
GCGCCTGGGTGGCTCAGTTGGTTAAGCGACTGCCTTCGGCTCAGGTCATGATCCTGGGGTCCCGGGATCGAGTCCCGCATCGGGCTCCCTGCTCAGCAGGGAGTCTGCTTCTCCCTCTGACCCTCCTCCCTCTCATGCTCTCTGTCTCTCATTCTCTCTCTCGCAAATAAATAAATAAAATCTTTAAAAAAAAAAAAAAGAAAGAAACAGGTTGTTTCCAGAGTAATGGGATGCCCTGTCTTTGTTTACAGAGCCACGTGTGCATCAAAGATTTTGAAGACACTTGTTGCTAGCC
>NW_027769523.1:0-295 GCF_054177405.1 Leptonychotes weddellii
GAGGGGAGGGGGCAGTGTGGGAAAGAGCCCCTCCTCACACACACCCCTGCTTGTGGGGAGATGGAACATAAACCGGGGAGGGGATGCTTGCCCATCGCCAGCCAGGGTGGGGTCTCAATCCTCCCTATTTCATTTGGCTTTTCCAGGAGAAATCCTGACATTTCTCTTCTTCATCTCCTTCCTCCTCCTCCTCCCTCTTTTTCTGGCTCTTGTGCTCTGAGGGGCGCTGGGCCCAGGAGGCAGTGGAATAAACACCTGGAAGGTCTGCTTCCCTTGCCGCATCCTGAGCTCAAAC
>NW_027769524.1:0-295 GCF_054177405.1 Leptonychotes weddellii
AGAGAACCTGAGAATTGTCAAGAATCTCCCAGCTCCAGGCCAGTAAGGGGCTTTGAGATAATATAGATGAAGGGCTTCATGCACCTCTGGGAGGGGCTCATCCATGGATGGGTCCAAAATGTTTTCTAAGTACCATGAAATTATATACAAAATTTTATCTATGTCAGAATATGTAAGTCATTTTAGGAAGAGAATAGAGAGTTTTCACTCCACATCCACATCCTCCAAAGTACCAAGAATAAATGACCAAGAATCAGGAGTCAAAAGTACATCCTTGGGGGGCAGAGCAAGATGG
>NW_027769525.1:0-295 GCF_054177405.1 Leptonychotes weddellii
CACCGCTGGTGTAGGATCCCCATGGTCAGACACCCTCCTGCTGCCGTTTGTCCTCCGATATCTGCCCGCGGAATCACGGCTCCCTATTTTGGACGTCAAAATCAGCCGCCTGATATATTCCATTTGTAGAGGTCCAGATCTTCTTACATCTCAGGCTGGTTTCGTGGGTGCCCAGAGTGGTCTTGTAGATATCCAGCTCGATTCCGGGGATCAGTTGAAATAGGGTCCCCTACTCCTCCTCCATCTTTCAAAAACCTTGTCTTGGAAACTCTTTATCTCTCCTTCTATTCTGAAT
>NW_027769526.1:0-295 GCF_054177405.1 Leptonychotes weddellii
TATATTGTACACCTGAAACTAATATTACACTGCATGTTAACTACACTGGAATTAAAATTTAAAGAAAACAAGAAAAAATTTTAAAAAGAACTAGAGATGTGTTAATGACCAAAATATGAGTTTAAAATATAAAACGATTAGGAGGAAAACATAAAGTTAAATCTTCATGACCTCAGATTTGGCAATAGAATTTTAGATATGATACCACAAGCAATAAAAGAAAAAATAGATAAGGTGAACCTCATGAAAATTTAAAACAATTATCATATGCTTTCACTTATTTGTGGAACATAAG
>NW_027769527.1:0-295 GCF_054177405.1 Leptonychotes weddellii
GTGAAATTAATTCACAGTCCTACCCATTGTTAAATACAACCTTCAGATCACTTCATAAGGGAACCAAACCAGAGCACATTGGAATCTGTGTAACCCATCCAACAGCCTAGCATACAGGGGCACTTTAACAAAGAGTACAGCCCATGGCTTAAGCCATCTGCAGAGCAAAACAGGTAGCTCCATCTCACCAGGAAATTCAATGCACAGTCTTGCCTAATTATGTTCCCAAACAATGAGCAATGCAGGCCCTGGAAACCATACTGCTACTCTACCAGGGAAGGGGAGCTAATTCATG
>NW_027769528.1:0-295 GCF_054177405.1 Leptonychotes weddellii
TTTTATTTATTTGCATGACAGAGAGAGACACAGCAAGAGAGGGAACACAAGCAGGGGGAGTGGGAGAGGGAGAAGCAGGCTTCCCGCGGAGAAGGGAGCCCGATGCGGGGCTCGACCCCAGGACCCTGAGATCATGACCTGACCCTAAGGCAGACACTTAACAACTGAGCCATCCAGGCGCCCTTATCATTTTTTTTTTTAAGATTTTATTTATTTATTTGAGAGACAGAGAGAGGGAGAGAGAGAGAGAGCTAGCATGAGGGGCAAAGGGAGAGGGAGAAGCAGACTCCCCGCC
>NW_027769529.1:0-295 GCF_054177405.1 Leptonychotes weddellii
TCCATCATTGAAATTAGCCTAATTTGCTCTACTATTCAAATGTAGAGATAATATACGTTATTAAGTTCAAGTAGCTGTTTATAATAAATTCATAATTTGATATTTCTCTTATGGAAGAGATTGACAATATATAATCAATATCAAGCTATCTTTCTTAAGAAATGTTAAAGAGGGCGCCTGGGTGGCTCAGTCGGTTGGGTGACTGCCTTCGGCTCAGGTCATGATCCTGGAGTCCCTGGATCGAGTCCCGCATCGGGCTCCCTGCTCGGCAAGGAGTCTGCTTCGTCCTCTGACC
>NW_027769530.1:0-3854 GCF_054177405.1 Leptonychotes weddellii
GGTGTGGACGGTGATGACTCAGCAATGTCGCCCTGCTTTTCTCATGTCTTACCATACAGCCTCCTGGCCACAGGCAGAGTGCTCCTTTCAAACTGTGACTTCTCACCTAGTGACCCTCCTGCTTCTCTGAGAATGAAATTTAGAATATATTAAGTTGAGATATAATTCACCTAACTTACAACTTACCTTTTTTTTTTTTTTTTAAAGATTTTATTTATTTATTTGAGAGAGAGAGCAGGAGAGGGAGGAAGGTCAGAGGGAGAAGCAGACTCCCTGCCGAGCAGGGAGCCCGATGCGGGACTCGATCCCGGGACTCCAGGATCATGACCTGAGCCGAAGGCAGTCGCTTAACTGACTGAGCCACCCAGGCGCCCTACAACTTACCTTTTAAGAGTGTACAACCAGATGGGTTTTAGTGCATTCACAGAGTTTTGCACCATCACCGCAACCAGTTTTCGAACATTCCATCAGCCCAAAAGAAACCCCGTCCCCATCAGCTGTCACTCCCCAGCCCTGGCCCCAGGAGCGCCCTTCCCGTCCGCGGATGAGCCTGTTCCGGACGTGTCACCCACGTGGACTCACACCCCACGTGGCCTTCCGTGTCTGGTTCCCTCCCTGAGCGTCGTGGGCTCGGGGTCCATCCCGGGGCCGCACGTGTGGACACCTCGCTCCCGCCCGCGGCCGAGGGACGCTCCTGTGCGTGGGTGGACCTCCTTGCGTTTATCCATTCACCCATCGATGGGCATTTGGGTGTTTCCACTTTTTGGCTCTTATGAGTCCTGCTGCTGTGGACATGGGTGTGAGGGCTTTCCGTGTGGACGTGAACTTTCATTTCTCTTGGGTGGACACCTACACACACAATTGCTGGACCCTATGGAAACCGCCTGACCTGACCGACTGCCTGCCTGCTTCCACAGCGGCTGCCCTCTTTCAGGTTCCCACCAGCCCTGTGTGCGGGTTCTGATCTCGCCAATGGACTAAAACTTATAACCTTTTGACGTTCCTACGAGCCCAGCAGGGGTCAGTCCCCACCGATGCCGCCCTGCCCTGCATTCCAGAGCCCACCAGCACCGGCCACAGCAGCCTCGTCCTCTTGGCCCCACGTGCCCTCTTCCCTGCCTCAGTGCCTGCCTGGGCGTCCCCCCTGCTCTGCTCGCCCGGACACAGCCCCTGGCTGCCCTCACCAGCCTTTCCAGAGTGGGCGTCAGCGTGCGGTAGTACTCTGAGGTCTCTTGCTGCAAGCTGCGGGCATACTGGACCCCTTGCAGCTCAGCCGTGTGCTCCACGTCGACACCCTGTGTAGAGAGGGAGGCTGCGGACAAGACCAGGGCCCCGTGAGAGAGCCCCACCTTCGGGGTCAGGGTACAGTTAAGTCAGCCTCAAAGGCCCCCAGCCACCCAGGGGCCGTCACCCCAACAACCAGCTGGTGGGCCGACTTCCTGGGGGCCCTGAGTGATCATCAACAGTGCCCCCTGTCACCTCTCACACACGTTCTGGGTTCAATGACGGACTCTATGATCACCCACCTCAAGGCGCCCAGACGTCCCTGGTGTTTTGAGGACGGGACTGGCTCCTGCTCACCCGTCTCACCAGGTGTGCCTGGCTCAGGGCCTGAAGCTGGCTTCCACCCAAACTGGCTGAAATGGCCTCAGAAGACCCTCCCTCCAATTTGGAGCAATTCCCACCTGATGCCACAGGGGCCTGATCCCAGCCACAACCCCGGGCCAGTCTCATGATGCCACCCTATGAAAGAACACAGGTTTCCAACTGTTGGAAACGCGGCGTCAGAAGTACGCAACAGCAAAGACTCAGACCCATAAACACGGGTGGGGAGGGGCAGAGCGGGTGCAGAGGAGTGGGGGTGTGGCAGGGATCCTGCAGGAGGGCCACGTGGCGCGAGAAGCGGGCGAGCCCAGCACACCTGCGGACTTGTCCAACCATGTGCCGCACACCTGCAGCTGACGTGACCCACGCCTGCTCTGCTCCAGTCACAAAAAGTACACAATACCCAAGACTAAGAGTCACAAAAAATCTTAAAATGAAGACTACAATAGCAACCACTGAAAACGTGGGTTCCTGTTGAAAATACGTTAGAACTCACAAAATGACACACTAGCAAAAAAATGACCCTAATTACGATACTAAAAAAAAAAATGAGGGCACCTGTGTGGCTCAGTCGGTTAAGCGACTGCCTTCGGCTCAGGTCATGATCCTGGAGTCCCAGGATAGAGTCCCGCATCAGGCTCCCTGCTCGGCGGGGAGTCTGCTTCTCCCTCTGACCTCCCCCCTCTCATGTGCTCTCTCTCATTCTCTCTCTCAAATAAATAAATAAAATCTTTAAAAAAAAAAAAAATGAAAGTAGCAGACACATAAACTGTAAAAGCTGGGTCCCAATTCTATGTATTGTGAATGAATATTCGTCTAGGTAGATATTTAGATCTTTATTTATTCAATATGGTAGAATACACGTTCGGAACCAATTCCAAACACAGTTTGATTTCTCATTTGAGAAGCTAACAACAGAAACGAGCATCCTGTTGTGGAGACCAAAGCGTTTATGCTCCGTATCCCAACTAAGCCTTTCTTTTTTTCCCCCCCAAAGTAATCACTACACCCAACGTGGGACCTGAATTCACAACCCCAAGATCAAGAATTGCTCGCTCCACGGACTGAGCCCGCTGGGCTCCCCTCAACTAAGCCTGTTGTCCCTCTGAAATAATGACAGACCCACAGGAAGCTCAGAAATAGCCGGGAGGTCCTGTGTGCCCGATGCCCAGCTTCCCTCAAGGCTAACATCGCCACCTAAAATTCTGAGCTATGAGAAGGGGATACGTTTTAATTTTAATTGAACAAAAATTTTAAAACTGTGTAAATGTTCCTTAAAGCCTTCCTTAGGGGGCACCTGGGTGGCTCAGTTGTTAAGCGTCTGCCTTCGGCTCAGGTCGTGATCCCAGGGTCCTGGGATCGAGCCCCGCATCAGGCTCCCTGCTTGGCAGGAGGCCTGCTTCTCTCTCTCCCACTCCCCCTGCTTGTGTTCCCTCTCTCACTGTGTCTCTCTCTGTCAAATAAATAAATAAAATCTTTAAAAAAAAAAAAAAAAAGCCTTCCTTAGTTTCAGGGGTCCTGATAGGGATTGTATTTATGTTGTTCTCAGCATGTGTGCGTGCTTCCAGGACGCCCCTGCCTCCCCCTAGTGTGAGGACATTCGCACATGTGTGTGCGCGAACACACGCTCACACATGCACACCCACAGCACAAACTTTCCTGCATTTGACGCCCACAGCCATTAGGGGGCCTCTGCCAGTCACGCCAGGCTGCGAGGTACCCCAGATGTTCCATAAATACGTACAGAAGGAGGGCACGTTCTGCATGGAGCACTGGGCGTTATGCACAAACAATGAATCACGGATCACCACATCAAAAACCAATGATGTATTCTATGGTGACTAACATGAAATAAAATAAAAATTTTTAAAAATACGTAACAAGGGGCGCCTGGGTGGCTCAGTCGTTGAGCGCCTGCCTTCGGCTCAGGTCATGATCCCAGCATTCTGGGATCGAGCCCCGCATCGGGCTCCCCGCTCGGCGGGAAGCCTGCCTCCCCCCCTCCACTCCCCCTGCCTGTGCTCCTCTCTCACTGTGTCTCTCTCTGTCAAATAAATAAATAAAATCTTTAAAAAAGGGCGCCTGGGGGCGCCTGTGTGGCTCAGTCGGTTAAGCGACTGCCTTCGGCTCAGGTCATGATCTTGGAGTCCCTGGATCGAGTCCCGCATCGGGCTCCCTGCTCGGCAGGGAGTCTGCTTCTCCCTCTGACCCTCCTCCCTCTCATGCTCTCTGTCTCTCATTCTCTCTGT
>NW_027769531.1:0-295 GCF_054177405.1 Leptonychotes weddellii
CACATATCACTTCTTTATCCATTTATCAGTTGATGAACATTTGGCTCTTTCCATAATTTTGCTATTGTTGCTAATGCTGCTATAAACATTGAGGTTCATATACCCTTTGGAACCAGTATTTTTGTATCCTTTGTGTAAATACCTAGTAGTGCAATTGCTGGGTTGTAGGGTAGTTCTATTTTTAACTTTTTGAGGAACCGCCATACTGTTTTCCAGAGATGCTGCATCAGTTTGCCTTCCCACCAAGACCTTTCTCTGCATCTTTTCCAATATCTGTCATTTCCTGTGTTGTTAA
>NW_027769532.1:0-295 GCF_054177405.1 Leptonychotes weddellii
GGGCGCCTGGGTGGCTCAGTTGGTTAAGCGACTGCCTTCGGCTCAGGTCATGATCCTGGAGTCCCGGGATCGAGTCCCGCATCGGGCTCCCTGCTCAGCGGGGAGTCTGCTTCTCCCTCTGACCCTCCTCCCTCTCATGCTCTCTGTCTCTCATTCTCTCTGTCTCAAATAAATAAATAAAATCTTTAAAAAAAAAAAAGAAACTATGAGCTAAAGTAAGGCAAATAGAGACATTCATACCTTTTTGGGAAAAATGAACACTTATATTTAGTAACATGAAATGCAATAATGACCA
>NW_027769533.1:0-295 GCF_054177405.1 Leptonychotes weddellii
CAGCTTTGTTGTTGTTCTATTTTGTTTTTTCTTATTTGAAATTTTGGGGAAAATTTTCTGAAGACTTTTAAAGTGCACTAACACTTTGATGCCATTATCAAACTTAGTAATAGTAGTTTTTAAAAAAGTGAATATATAATATTGTAAAATTTAAATATGTTAAATAGTGCATATGTATACCCTTGATATTTCCTTCAAACATTTTGACTATAAAACTGAATTATGTCTTGACGAACCATGAGAGATTATGGACTCTGAGAAACAAACAGCGTTCTAGAGGGGAGGAGGGTGGGGG
>NW_027769534.1:0-295 GCF_054177405.1 Leptonychotes weddellii
GCCTAGGCTGTGCTCTGAACCAGAAAGGATTCCATGTGATTCTGTTTGACATCAGCAGCCCTGCTCATTCTATTCCAGAAGGAATCAAGTTTATCCATGGAGACATTCGCCACCTCTCTGACGTGGAGAGCGCCTTCCAGGATGCGGATGTCACGTGTGTGTTCCATATTGCCTCTTACAGCATGTCGGGGCGGGAGCAGCTGAATTGGAGCCTGATTGAAGAAGTCAATGTGGGGGGCACAGACAACATCCTCCAGGTTTGCAGGAGGAGAGGGGTGCCAAGATTTGTTTACAC
>NW_027769535.1:0-295 GCF_054177405.1 Leptonychotes weddellii
GCCTGGGTGGCTCAGTTGGTTAAGCGACTGCCTTCGGCTCAGGTCATGATCCTGGAGTCCCGGGATCGAGTCCCACATCGGGCTCCCTGCTCGGCAGGGAGTCTGCTTCTCCCTCTGACCCTCCTCCCTCTCATGCTCTCTGTCTCTCATTCTCTCTCTCTCAAATAAATAAATAAAATCTTTAAAAAAAAAAAAAAAAGAATTTCAAGACAGCAACAGCAAAGCATTAAGCCAAGTATGGGGCCCTTCTGAGAGTTGGGTCCTGTGCAACTGCCTGGGTTGCACTTCTGTGAAG
>NW_027769536.1:0-295 GCF_054177405.1 Leptonychotes weddellii
CCAATGTTCTTATTTTCCATATTCCTTACATAGTCCTTAGTGCTGTAAGGAAACAATTAAAATATCCAGGTTTCTTCAAGTTCATTTAATAGCTGAAAAAAAAAAAACAGAGTGCTCAATTTATGTCATGTGCAGTTGTTCCCAAAGAAAGTAAATGTTCCAATTGACCATGACTGTGACCCATTATTGCACCCTTATTCTGCAGTCTTGATAGTGTTCTGCAGGACTTGGTGCAGTAATTTTTTCCCACTTACACTTCATGGATCTTATAACTGTAATGACACTAACTGACAGC
>NW_027769537.1:0-295 GCF_054177405.1 Leptonychotes weddellii
AATGTGTTCTTTCACAAGCCACAAGTGATCAGCGTTTGCTATTTTTATTTCCCTAGTAAAGTACTTTCATTATTTAAAAAACTGAAGCAGGGTCTAGACAAGTGCAGCTGAACCAGATGGAGCTAAGATATTTAGACCTAAGAATATAAGAAATTTTTATTACAGTTCCTCAGAACAAAGGTGAATCCTAATTTCCTATCGCCAATAGGGGCATCCAGAAGATTTGGGGGGATTAGTTGGTCGTTGTTCTTCATGACACGAACCTCTAGAGTTTCAGGATGGATCCTGAATCCTC
>NW_027769538.1:0-295 GCF_054177405.1 Leptonychotes weddellii
GTAAGCCTGGGCTTAAATCTAGGTCTCCCAAAACCAGGTCTAGTGCTTTTGACATTATACTGGGCTGTTTTATTATTGCAAAGTTAGAAAGTGAAAGAAATTATGTATTCTTATTTAAACCCACAAAAAGATAATGCAGAAAGGACTAAAATTTAATAGTTAAGATTAGTGTGTATAATGCCTAATTCTCCTTAGGTGTGTTTAGATTTAATTTTTTTTTTTGAAGATTTTATTTATTTATTTAATTGACAGAGAGAGAGAGAGAGACAGCGTGAGGGGGAACACAAGTAGGGGG
>NW_027769539.1:0-295 GCF_054177405.1 Leptonychotes weddellii
AAGGCCCAGTGACAGAAGCTTCTGCTTCTGATGGGACAGCCGCAGAGAAGTCGCAGCAGTGAGACGGCTGGCTGCGCTCTGACAGGAGCGGAGACTGCGCGGCAACAAGACGAGAGCTTTGTAAAATGTGTGAGGCTGGCTGCAGGTCAGGGCTTCTGCCGTTGACCTGACGTTACCCTATTTGGATGACCTGTGAGAACAAACTCCACTTCTCATATTATCCCCCAACTCAAAGGGAGCCAGGAGCCCACTGCAGCCAGGAGGGAAGGCATAAGCTGCTCTTGGCTTCGGTCAA
>NW_027769540.1:0-295 GCF_054177405.1 Leptonychotes weddellii
TGCACCCCAATGTTGATAGCAGCAATGTCCACAATAGCCAAACTGTGGAAAGAGCCAAGATGTCCATCAACAGCTGAATGGAGAAAGAAGATGTGGGGCGTGTGTGTGTATATATATATATATCACAAGTGTATATCACAAGTATACACACACACACACACACACACACACATAATGGAATATTATGCAGCCATCAAAAAACTGAAATCTTGCCATTTGCAACGACATGGATGGAACTAGACGGTATTATGCTAAGCGAAATAAGTCCATCAGAGAAAGACAAGTATCATATGAT
>NW_027769541.1:0-13916 GCF_054177405.1 Leptonychotes weddellii
ATTGAGGAGGGCACGTTCTGCATGGAGCACTGGGTGTTATGCACAAACAATGAATCATGGAACACTTTATCTAAAACTAATGATGTAATGTATGGGGATTAACATAAGAATAAAAAAAATATATATATATATATAAAATAAAATCAGCTGATAAGAATAACAGTGACCAAAATACAACCACCGTCAGCCTAGTGCTTTGGGACTCAGATAGATCTGAATCTAAGGTCCCTGTCATTAACTAGTGAGTGATCCTGGCACTTTTCAAACCTTTTCATGCCCATTTGCCACACTGGACAATGACTAAAGAAATAGTGCCCTCCTCGTAAGGCAGCTGGGAAGATAAACTGCAGTGATGATTTTGAAGCAACCTGCTGTCTGGCACAGCGCTCCTTAGTTAGCTGATAGCATTATAAGTGGTAGTCTGTGAGGGCAGTATCTTGGTCCCCAAGATTCACATCTCAATCCCAGGACTGAGAATACGTTACCTTAGATGGCAAAGAGGGTATTGGAGATGTTATTAAGGTTACTAATCTGCTGACCTTAAAGTAGTGACGTTATCTTGGATTACCAGGTAGGTCCAATATAACCACATGAGCCTTTAAAAGCAGCAGAGGAAATTGACGGAGAAGGCAGAGAGGTTCAGAGCACAGGAAGGGCTGCACGGGCCGCTGTTGGCTTCAAGATGCAGGGAGCTGCAAGTCAGGGAAATGAGAACCCGAGTCCTACACCACCAGGAAATTAATGCTGCCAACAACCTGAATGAGCCTGGAAGGAGATCCCCCACACCCCGGAGCCTCCGGATCGCTGGCTACTTTCATTCTGACCTGTGAGATCTGGAATTGAGAACCCAGTTGAGCCCGCCAGAACTTTGTGTTTTGGTTTTAAGCTACTAAGTTTGTGATAGTTTATAACACAGCAATAGAAAATAAATACACCATCATTTTCAAGTATTTTAAAAAATTCAGCAAGAACTGTAATAATAATAAACATTCAAATCCCAAAGAACTATTAAAAAGCTTTATGGAGATATAATTTACACAAAATAAGGGTCACCAATTTTAAGTATATAATTTGATGAAATGGATATATTCATATGACCATCTACAATAACCATGCTATAGAATGTTCTGTCACGCCATAGAGTCCTCTCTGCCCCTTGGCAGTGAACTACTTCCCTACCACCCTGACAAACATTGATCTTCATATTGTCTTTGTTTTCCCTAGAGTGTCATATAAACGTCATCATATCGTCACCATTTTATATCTGGCTCCTTTCACTTAGCATAAATGCTTTTGAGATTCATTCATTCTGTTTCATGTATCACTTGTTTATTTTATTGCTGAGCATTGTTTCATTATATGGATGTACCACATCCCTTCACCCGTTGGTGGACATGTACACCTAATTTTTGTCTATTATTAATAAAGCTACTATGTACATTCAAGCACAAGTCTGTGAGATCATATGTACTTATTTCTCTTGGGTAAATGCCTGGGAAAAAGATTGCTACTGGGTCATATGATAAATATAGGCTTACCTATATAAGGAGCTATTAAACTGTTTTCCATGGTGGCCATACCATTTTGCATTCAAACCATTTGCTCTCAATCCTCACCAGCACTTAATATTGCCAGTTTTCTTAATTTTAGTCATTCTAGTGGGTGTATGGTATTACCTCATTGTGGTTTTAATTTGCATTTCCCTATTAACTAGTGCATTGTATGATTTTTTTTTAATATTGGGTTGTAAGTGTTCTTTTTTTAAATTTGAGTGTAGTTGAGTGTTCTTTATACATTATGGATGGAACACATTTATCAGATACCAGTCCATTAGTTTTCTTTTATTCTCATTCTGGTGGATTTTGAGAAGCAAAAGTTTTAAATTTTGATGAAATCCAATTCATCAAATTTTATCATTTATGCTTTTTGTGTCCTATCTAAAAATTTTTTGCCTACTATAATGCCACAAATATTTTTTTCTTATAGTTTTTACATCGGTTTATGATTTGTTTCTTGCACTTAGATCTCTGGTCACTTCAGTTAAGTTTTGCATATGTGTGAGCTAGGGGTTAATGTTCATTATTTTTCATGTGAATATCCAATTTATATAAAAGACTTCTATTGAATTACCTTAGCATTTTTTTCAAATGGTTATGTAAGTGTGGGATAACTTTTGAACTATCTGTTCTGTTCCATTGATCACTATGTCTATCCTCATGCCAACATCATACTGTGTTGATTTCTACAGTTTTATAGTGAGTCTTGAAATCAGGTAGTGCAAGTTTTTTAATGTTGTTCTTTTTCAAAATTGTTTTGATTAATTAACATCCTCTTCATTTCATATTAATTTTAGAATCAGTTTGTCAAGTTCCAAAAAAAAAAAAAACAAAAAAAAACCCCAAACAATCCTCCTGAGATTTTGATTGGTATTGCATCATATCTATATAGAAATTTGGGTAAAATTGACATCTTAACAATATTGATTTTTCTGACCCATGAACATGGTATACCTCTCCATTTATTTAGGTCTTCATTAATTTCTCTCAGCATTATTTTGAGGTTTTAAGTGTACACATCTGAGCATTTTTGTTACATGTATTCATAAGTATTTTTGATGTTAATATAAATGCGATATTTAATATGTTTATAATGCTAAACCTACATATTACTTCTTTTTTTTTTTTTTAAAGATTTTATTTATTTATTTGACAGAGAGAGACACAGCGAGAGAGGGAACACAAGCAGGGGGAGTGGGAGTGGGAGAAGCAGGCTTCCTGCGGAGCAGGGAGCCCGATGCGGGGCTCGATCCCAGGACCCTGGGATCATGACCTGAGCTGAAGGCAGACGCTTAACGACTGAACCACCCAGGCGCCCCCCTACATATTACTTCTATGAGATTTTTTTTTGTAGATTACTTAAGATTTTCTACATTGATGGTCATGTTGCCTACCAATAAAGGCAGTTTTACTTCTTTCTTTCCAATCTCTATGACTTTTTCTTTCTTCATCTTCCTTTTTATGGTGCAATATTAGAAACATTCCCTCCCACACAAGAAACACAGCAAGGATTTCTACTTTTACCACTTTACTGTAATGTTGAAGTGGTAGAAGTAGAAATCCTTGCATTGTTCTTTGTGTTAGGGGGAATATGTTCAATATTTCACCATTAAATATGATGTTAGCTGTAGATTTTTCGCAGATACCCTACATCAGATTAGGAAGTTTTCTTCCATTCCAAATTTCTTGAGAGTTTTTATAATCAGTGGGTTGTTGAATTTTTTATTGCTCATCCACCACTGCTGGAAGTGGCACAAATATCTATTAGGTGAGAGCCACATGTCACAGAAAACAACAAATCTGGAATGCTTGTCTTTTAGGAAAATAAATGATTCACAACTCATTCTGAAATTTGACAGTTTTTCTATACACTGTCATACTCTGATCAGTAAACATCAGGGTGGCACAAAAGGATTTGTAACCACTCTCTCTCTCTCATTGTGAATGATTTCATAATATTTTAAAGCTCCGTTTTTTTGTTTTTTTTTTTTAACTTTTTTTAAAGATTTATTTATTTATTTATTTGACAGAGAGAGACACAGCAAGAGAGGGAACACAAGCAAGGGTAGCGGGAGAGGGAGAAGCAGGCTCCTGGCTGAGCAGGGAGCCCGATGCCGGGCTCAATCCCAGGACCCTGGGATCATGATCTGAGCTGAAGGCAGACGCTTAACGACTGAAGCTCCGTTTTTTTTTTTTAAATAAAATTGACTACATTGCTGATTTTGTTCACTTCGAATCTGACTTCCTGACTGAAGTACTTTGCCTATGAATTATGCAATAGATTCATTTTATGTCTGGTGCCATCTCTATAGCCCTACTCGGTGGTTTTTGTTTTGTGTTTTTTTTTTTTTTTCATTCTGGTCAAAGTTTCACAGTTTTCCAATAAAATATATATTTTTTATTTACTACTGCCTTTTGTGTTAGAATATATGTTCTGTGGCATATTTGTTTTTTAGAAGCTCACTAAATTTCCTTCTGGAAGCAGAATTGGCCAAATACATAATCTTAGACATTTTAGAAGTATATCATAACAATTTGAAACACACCTTTAATATTCCTACTAGTCACATGGGTAAACTTACTTCTCAGCTCCTTTGCATCAAGGTGGGACAATATAGCTGGGTCCTAGTTAATGGAAAATAGAATTGAGAGGAGATGCATTCAGGCCTGGCCACACAACATCTCTCTTGATCTGCTTGGCTCCTGTCTGTGCAGCTGGAAACAAAGGGAACTCACCATATGGTGGGGAGCACATGATGTTAGCAGTCTGGGTCTCCATAGTTAATCCTTGGAGGACAGACAGAGTGTCCCGTCAAGAAAACCTTCGGTGGACATTGAATGAATAAGAAATCAATCCCCATTGATCCACAATGTTTGGAGCTGTAGGCTACAGATCACTTTTACTGACTAATATAAATCTATATAGCAAAATGGTATAACAAATTTCCCAACTCAGTAAAAGGATTCACTCTCTCTTAATGTTTTAAATAAACATAACTATTTTATAAACATCTTCTAGTAATTTTGCTGAAGATTTTTTATATTGTTGACCTATTTTTTTCCATGTATTACTTCAGCATATTTTACAGCAGAAAGAACAAGTGTTTCCCAAATATATTTGGCTTTTTTTTTTTCTTTCACTGTTAAGCAAGAGACCAAGCAAGACTTACAAATATTTCTCACTAAGTTCATTAAAATTTTGTAAAGGACTATGTTGAATATTCACAGCTTTAAATATCTTTTAAAAACTATAAATATTTTCTCCATATTTTACATATTTATTTCTAATTATCTTATCATGCTATCATTAGTTTCAAGTTTGCTCTCCAGTGAGTCATTTGTAATCTCATAATCCAAATAGCTTTCTAATTAACAATTTTTTTTTTTTTTTTTGGCCAGCTTCTTGCAGATCTGACTAGATCACTGCAGGCTGTGCTTCATCATATTGTTGACTGGAAAGGGGCAGGAACAGCTCTGACTTTCCCTTGTTTCAGGTGTGCCTTCCTCATTACCCTAGTCCCCTCAACACAGGGCTTCCATGAAGGAATGATTTTAACCTAACTTGTCCTTTTTTGCAGGACTAGTTTAGTAAAACCAAATAATTTAATCCATGAATCTGCTTAACTAGGCACATGTGAACTGCAATACCCATGACATTGTGAAAGGAAATAAATAACTGAAGGGGCCACAATCACCTCCCCTACTTTCTCAGAATACCTGTTTTAGGATACTCACATGACTATTCTACAATCAGGAGAATGCATTATTTTGAGAACCTGCCTTAGGATATGCTTCATAACAACAACAACTACAACAAAACCAATTCTAATTTAACAACTCATCCTGGGGAATTCTTTTTGATAATTTGTGAGCTCTTTTGCTGCATTTCTTTGTTCATGACACTCTGTAGGTATCACAACCTTGTGCATGTATCATTGTTTCCTATTTCAAACAGAGAGTTGAGGGTATCCTATGAGAAGCTTCTAAATTGTTACCTCTTTTCCTCCTACCCTGAGAAACTCCACCTTCCTTCCTGTCTTAGGGAAGAAATGTTTTCTCCCTCACAAGAAGAGTAATCTTAATAATGTTTCCAAAAAGCACATCAAATTCCCTTTAGTTTTTTAGCTTATATTCAAGCATACTTTTCAATGATGTCCTTGAAACTTTGGATATTAGTTTTCCTTTTTTTTTTTTTCATTTCTATTGTCTTTGAGCATCTGTCTACCTTGAACTGTATTGTATTCTGTTAAGTGATATCATGTCCTGTGCTAAAGAGATAGCATGTTAAACAATAAAATGTTCCAAAGAGAGCTTTAGTTATAATGACATCATTTGACATGTCAAAGTTTGGTTTGAATTTGTAGATGATTAGTTTCCTACAATTTTCTGGCTGTTTGTCATCTATTCTTCATGCCTCGGAGGCGAGTGGGCCTTGAGATCAGCTAGACCTTCACTTTCTCTTTTACACTTCACACTGAGTTCGACAAGTAAGAGAAATAGCATTGCTGGTCTTCTGTTTTCTTTCAGCCATAAACACAGTTTAGCTACACTTCCAGAGTTAGAGCTGAGAGATTCTTTAATAAAATATCAGCTTTACACATTTGACCTTACTTTGTTTAAGGGAGAATTTAGGAGGAATAAAGTACATTTTTCTTCTTCATTCATCCCTGGTGAAATCAGTTCCTGACTGATGTCAAATTTTTCCTTTGGCAAATCTAAGAGTCTCTTATTCAAGCTTTGATTGCATACACATGACTGTTCAAGAGTCACAGTAGGCAAGAGGTCAAGGTACAAAGGGTGATGTTGTTTTTGCTGCTTTTCCCCAAAGTATCCATCATGTGGGAAACTGTATCAACTGACTCTGGGTCAGTGAAGCTTCACTGTTATGATGAGCATCTTTTGGACTCCCCTGGAGCAGAACCATTCAATTCAGACCTGGAAATCGATGAAACAAAGTGTGACTAACACTACTTTTAGAAGACATGGTTAACAAGACAACTGCTGTGGATGATTTAGGAGAGAAAGGCCAAATTACTGGCTAAGCATTGTTTTATAATCACCACAGCATTAACTGATGGGTTTTCTGCAGGTAGCAATGATGCGTTTGAGAAGCTGGCTGTTGTGGCTGGGAATGTGGGTGTTGGTAGGCTTAGCGAGTGTTATAGGACCCCAGTTATAGGACTTGGGGAATTAGAGGACACCAGTAGATCTCAGTGGGAGGACAATGATTCAATTTAGGGTCTAAGAGGGCCTCTGGGATTGGCTCGTGCTGCAGCAAATTCATTGGGAATCCAGTAATTTCCTGTAATTTCAAATTCAATCTAAGAACTTAAACATTGTCAGTTTTTAGTGGTCAGAGAACCTTGCATTTAAACGAAAACTGGACCAGTGTTGTAAAGCCTTTTTTAAAAATTATTATTATTTTTTAAATTCAAATTTTAGGTGGTTAACATACAGTGCAATATTGGTTTCTGGAGTAGAATTCAGTGATTCATCACTTACATACAATCCTGTGCTCATCATAAGTAAAGACTTTTTTTGTAATTAAATTCTAAAGTGTTTCTTCTTGTTCTGGATTTCGAGTTTTTAAATGCCTCTGATACAAAGTCTTTTGTTTGAATTGTTGATGTCTACTGTACTCATACTAAAACTTACTTTATAATTGTGTGCGTATATATCTATATAACCAGGAGCTAGATAAACAAGTCATTCTTATTTGGATTAAAAAGTGGTTCATTTCAATGTTTCCCTTTTACTAACAAAGCTCTGGATAATGAACAAATGCAACACAAAGAATAACTGACTTATAAAAGCTCTTTATGATTTCAGGGACAGCAGTACACAGTTAAAAGTAGTCCCATTCCGTTCGTTGGGCTTTGCATAAGATCTTTTATTGTTGTTGTTGTTAAATTGCAATTTATTTTCTTTTATTATGTTAATCACCATACTTTACATCATTAGTTTTTGATGTAGTGTTCCATGATTCATTGTTTGCGTATAACACCCAGTGCTCCATACAGAACATGCCCTCTTTAATACCCATCAGCAGGCTAACCCATCCCCCCACTCCCCTCCCCTCTAGAACCCTCAGTTTGTTTTCCAGAGTCCATAGTCTCTCATGGTTCGTCTCCCCCTCCGATTTCCCCCCTTCATTTTTCCCTTCCTACTATCTTCTTTTTTTTTTAACCTATAATGTACTATTTGTTTCAGAGGTACAGGTCTGTGATTCAACAGTCTTACACAATTCACAGCACTCACCGTAGCCCATACCCTCCCCAGTGTCTATCACCCAGCCAACCCCATCCTTCCCAACCCCCCCCACTCCAGCAACCCTCAGTTTGTTTCCTGAGATTAAGAATTCCTCATATCAGTGAGATCATAAGATCTTCTATAAGGCTTTGCTTTAAAAATGCCAGCTTTAGTAGTAGAATTGTGTTTCATGTAAACAAATGTATTTTGGGATTATTCTCTTAACAGTCGCTGAAAAATAATCGTTTAATAAGGACCTCAAAAGGCAATCTAACCTTCTACGAAGGGAGGCTCCACTCTAGCTGACTCTGGGAAGGCCTTCAACATTTCTTTTTTACAACAGGATTGTGGTGTTCAGTTCAATATAGACAATGAGTTGAGCATGGCTGGTATGCCCCCTTCCTGTGTCACCTCTGGTGTGTTGGGCCATCTTTTGAACAAAATGGCTTGCATGTATTCCCTGTTCCTTTTTCCTCTGAGGCTCACAGACTTCTAAGTATGCCTGGCCTGTGTGAGTGCATCTCCCCTTAAATGGAGTGTCTGTGCTTGCATTTAGAAAAGCATTAGAAAAAAAATACTCTGAAAAATAATGCAAATTTTACCTTTAAGGTAGTCATGAAATGCCCTGCATTTATATTTCTCCTTACCACCAAGTAGCAAGAAGTACGCCTGCCATATCAGGAGAGAATTTGCTGATTCAGAGAAGTGCAGTTTTCCCAAAGACAAAACTTCCCCCAAGCTGGTTGCTTCATCTGGTCCAGGTCATATGCCGTATTTCTAAGGCCCTCTAGTCTGTAGCCTGCTTTCATATTCATTATTTAATTTCATCCTCAACAGTACCCTCAGAAAGCATTTCCTGATTTTCTAGGGCAAGAAGCCAATATCAGAACAGTGCATTGATTAGTGCACAGACCAGTCGATTAAAGGCAAGGTTGGATATGAACCAGGAATGGTGGCTCTGCATCCACTGCATGCTCCCCGGCATCATAGCTTTCTGTCATGCTGCTTTCATGCCCAGTGTGAGATAGGATGCTTGTTTTCTTTTTTTCTTTTTTTTTTTTTTAGGATGCTTGTTTGCTGTCTGCTGACTTTCGGCTGGTTTTCAGTGTATGGCTGTGGATCCCACCAGCTAATCTATTATGTCTCTCAGCTAAGCCTGAGGAGCCTCAGAAAAAGTGGCACATGCATGCAATTTATCTCTTCTTTTGAACTTTTGATTTCAACTTTATTTTGATACAATTTCTTAAGAACAATTCCTGGGAAAACTGTCTACTTCTGATCAAATGGTGGCCAAACCTATTGCTAGTACTAAGTTTCTTCCTTACCTCCCCATGTCAATGTGCTTATAGCTAGGTACAAGCCTGCCCAGACAGACCCTGGCCTCAGCCTTTCATGTGACAAAAATGACCTTGTGAGCAGACGAGATTTGTTCCGCCTTGGGGTCTGTGACTTAAGATATCCAAGCAGGTTCACTTTTTGCTTCCCATGAGTTGGGACAGAGGATTTCTACCACCCAACCTGAACTATGCAGGGGATGTGGTAGAGCATTCAGGTGGAGGAACCCAAGTCCCTGAAGGGTCTTGTGGAACACAGCCACCTGCCAGCCTGGAAAGCTCACCTCGGATCTGAGAGAAATCATTACTTATCTGTTTTAAGCCACTAGATTGTTGTTGGATCTCTTTGTTACAGCAAGCAAGCATGGCCAAGCTAACATAGCTCACCCTACTAGATAGTGTTCTAGGACCAAACCAATGAGAACTGCTCTCATGGGGCTCCCATTCTACTGCAGGAGACAGAGTAAATAATGCAAGTAGTTAAATATGTGCTGCTGTGTTAGATAGGGTAAGTGCCACAGGGGTCATGGGGGCCAGGTAGGAAGACAAAGGTGTCAGGGGAAAGGATTGCGATTCTGGACAGGGAGTCAGGGGAAGTCTCACGGGGAAAGATAGTTGAGTAGACCACTGAAGAACAAGAGATAGCTAGCAACACAGAAGACTCGTTGGGGGAAAGCACCCCAGAAGGAGGGAGCAGCCAATGCAAAGGCCCTGAGTCAGAACAAAGCCTGGCATGCTTGTGAATCTGCGGGGCCACTGTGCCCAAGGCAGAGTTGTATCAGCTGTTTGTTTCTATGGAACAAGTCACCCCAAATCCTAGTGGCTGAAAACCACAATTGCTTATTGGCTCTCAGTTCTGTGGGTTGGCAACCTGGGCTCAGCTCATCTGGTCTCATGGAAGTGATGGCTCAACAGGAGTGGGATGATCTGAAGTGGGATTGGTGCTCTGGTACTGATGCTGGCTGTTGGCTGGGTCTCTGTGGCCAGGTGGTGTCACACCTTTGGGGAAGCTAGCTCAGACTTCATGTAGACATCGCCAATGGCAAAAAGAGCTAACATGGGTGCTGCCAGCACCCTGAGAGCATGCCTCCGAAGCCCCCAACTCTGTTTGCTTCTTTGGGTGTCCAAGCAAGTCACAGCCCAACATAGACTAAGGGGTGGAGATGTAAGTTGCGCCTCTTGTTGGGAGGAGTGGCCTAGTCACACTGCAAGGATCATTTTGGTAAGGTGGGAGGAATCGCTGGATTCGCATCTTCATACACTGTCCACTCGGAGAATAAATGAGGATGACAGGGTTAGAAGTACTGGGGCACAATCATGTGGATCCTGTAGGTTCTAGTGACTTTGTTAAGATATACTTCTTCAGGTTTTGGCCAGCTATATTAGAAAATCTTCAAAAATTACTGGAAATAGATTGCCTGGGTGAGTATTATGTAACTAACTAGTAGCAAGGCAGAATACGATTACTACCACTAAATATAAAACCCATATTTAGGGCTTACTGGCACTGGGTGGAGTCCATGTATCACTTAATTCAGAGAGGCGCTGCAGGACACCCATCCCCAGAGAGGTTAAGTGACCTTACCAAGATGGCACAAGTGCCAGGGCTGGGGTTTCTACCCATGCCTTTCAGACTGAGCCTTTCCCTGTGACCCTCTTCGGCCACTGAGATCCTGGCCATGGCCCAGAGCTACTAGGAGATGTGAAGTCAGAGGTTTCACCCTGGGAATACTCCCTGTTTCCTCACTTTGGGTCGAGGAGAAAGGAACTACTTAAAATAACCACAGAGAGATTCTAGAGGAAGAGCTAGAGAGGCAGCTCCCCAGTGTTTTTACTAATATGGACTTTCTTGGTCTTGAGGAAGTACTTTGTTTCAAAAATAGCTGGTGCTTTTCCAAGAGGAGACTTGGAGCTGTTAGCCATTCACCTCATGCCTAAGATGCATTGCTCCTGAAGGCGGGGAGGGTGGCGGGACACCATCACAGAGCCTGCAGGAGGCAGGAGGCCTGCTGGCCTCCGAAACTGCCAGGACTGGGTTTCCTCATTTCTGCTGGTGCCCAGATATTTATGCCTGGGAGGAGAGGGGACAAAGAGCCCAGCAGGAAGGGAGGGTTTCCCCCTCTTCTTTCCCTTAAGTTGGAAATGTTAGTGTTGAGCAAGCGTCTGAAAACACAGCCAAGGTGACTGGATAAGTTGGTTAAGGATAAAGATTTGTCCTAAGAACAAATTTTAAGCTTGGCTAGTTGGAATTTACTAGTATTTATAATCAGGGACTCTTGTTTTAACAGGTAAAAAGTTGGAGGTAGAGGATGGGCGCCAGAAAAATTGCAATGAAAAATCTACGTCTTGTTTTTAAGAATTAGTTTAAGTTATTGAGTCCTTACTATATGCTAGACATTGTTCTTAACATTTTATATGTATTAAAGCATCTAACCTCATGCGAACCGTATGGAGTAGGCAGCATTATTTTCTCTGTTCTACACTTAAGGAAACTGAGGCTCACAGCCGTTAAATAAGTTGCTTATTTTGCAAGACAAAGGATGGAGTCCCATTTCAGAGGGGTTCAGTGTCCTTTCCAAATGGACTCATTGTTTATATGCTTCACGTATGTGCATGTGTGTATGCGTGTGCATGTGTGTGTATGCATGTGCACATGTGTGTGTGATGTTTTTGGCAGGCATGCATTCGCCTGCATAACTCCTGTCAAAATTTAACTGGTTTTCCCATCCTTCAGGGGCCATTTGTCCTTTGACGCTAGTGCTTCATTTATCAGTTGCCATTTCTTATCAGCCTACAGTCCCTGGAAAGCTATTTCCCTTGGAAGATGGATGTGGATGCTGCTTTCTGGGTAAAGAGAATGTTCTATTTCCACACTCCTCTTTGCTGAGTGTTTTCAGCAGACCTGGATATGCTGTGATTTGAGCACCAGGTCCTGTTCTGAGTTTGCTCTGTAGAATGCTTTGATTTCATGGCTCAGGGGCAGATTGTTTATATTATTATGCACATTATAAAGCAGACTTCTTTCTGCAAAGAAAGCTAAAGGTGAAGAATGGAATCAGTGTATCTGAGAAATAAACATATATTTGTGCACTTTAGGGCATATGAGCACATGTATTTCCTTCGTATGCTTCATCACATTTTATATTATGTTTTAGACTTGACCTCACTTGGTAGCAAGGAATCATCTTTTAAAAACAGATCCAAAAAATCATCTTTGTTTATAGCAAAACCTCATCAAGTCGGACTTCTCTATTCACATAGTTTGGCTTACATTTAAATTTGTAATCACATGAAGAATTATTTGCTTAAAATTAATACACAAGCAGAACTTGGGACTTACATAGAGTATATTCAAGACAATGTTTCTGTGTCCTTCAGTATGCAAAATCAATATGGTCATTACAATGTAGACTTGATTATTCATTAACATCATCCAACCATTTCCTCTTTCTTTCTTTTTCTTTCTTTCTCTCTCTCCCTTCCTTCTTTCCTTCCTTCCTTCCTTCCTTCCTTTTCTTCCTTCCTTCCTTCCTTTTCTTTCTTTCTTTCTTCCTTTTCTTTCTTTCTTTCTTTCTTTCTTTCTTTCTTTCTTTCTTTCTTTCTTTCTTTCTTTCTTTCTTTCTTTCTTCTTTCTTCTTTCTTCTTTCTTTCGAGAAATAGAGAGCACATGAGTAAGGTGGGGAGAGCTAGCAGGAGAGGGAGAGAGAATCTTAAAGCAAGGTCCATGGTCCAGCTTGGTCTGACTTGGGGCTCGATCTCACCACCCTGAGATCATGACCTGAGCTCTAAGCCCAAACAAGAGTCAGAGGCTTAATCGACTAAGCCACCCAGGAGCCCCCATTGTCCAACCTTTTAACAGCTCAAATTACTAGATGTGCAATATTTGAAAGAACTGTCACTAAGATTATTTAAGAATTATAATCTAAAGTGTTTGCTATTTCAGATCTTATCCCTACCTGTTCCATGTCCCCATAAGTACCATTATCACTTTGGAATGCTTATCAGATTCTGTATTAATTATTTTGTTCTTTATCTGTCTTTCTCAAAAAACCCCGAGATTGCTTTCAGTTATTCAAAAGGCCTAGCATAGTGCTTCCTGAAGCTTGAGACTCAGAAGGAACTTGTGTCTTCTCGGCACCTGGCACTCAGACATTGCTATTCCTTCTGCCTGGGGGTAACTTTGTGCTTCTATTTTCTAGAATAGATTTTATACAAATAGTGTTAATTCTTCTTCAAGTTTTGGTAGCATTCTCCATGGAAACAATCTGTGCCTAGAGATTATGTTTTTGGATTGCTTTTAGTTACAAATTAGATTTCCTGAATAGCTAAAAGGCTATTCAGATTACATACTTCATAATGGGTAAGTTTGGTAGTTTGTGCTTTTCAAGGAATTGGTCCATTTCATCTAAGCTGTCAAATTTATGTGTGCAGACTTGTCCATTTTACTCCTTCATTACCATTTGGATATCTGCAGGATCCATAGTATCCTCTGTTTCATTACTGGTATTGGTAATGTGTTCTCTCTTCCCTTCTTCCTCTTGTGTATGTGTGTGTGTGTGTGTGTGTGTGTGTGAGAGAGAGAGAGAGAGAGAGAGAGAGAGAGAGATTTGTCAGTTTTGTTTATCCTTTCAAAGAAAAAGTTTTGTATTTCATTGATTTCCTCTACTGTTTCCTCTATTGTTGTTGTGCTTCTAATTTCACCATTCCATGTTTTTCTATAATTTTCCTTCCTTCTGCTTGCTTTATGTTTACTTTTCTAGGTTCTGGAGGTAGAAGC
>NW_027769542.1:0-3854 GCF_054177405.1 Leptonychotes weddellii
GCTCTTGATGTCTTCAACGGGCCAAAGGGGGGGGGGTGGCTGGGAGGGGACACACAGGGCCTTTGTACCCACTCACGGAAGTGCATTGAAACGGGTCCTGAGCCAGCAAGGGAGGATATAAACAATCAAGGGGCCTCGGTGAGTTTTCGGTTGAGATCTTCACATTCACGGAGCACATATGTTCCAGTGGTGGGCTGAGTCTTTGCTCCTTTCATTTAATGAGTCCAGGTTCTTGAAAATTCTTTGTAAATTGTAAATGGAGACGGATACCCCCTCCCGAGCGTAAAGTATTATTATTGAAAGTAGCACTCAAAAATCTCGAATGTTTTCTTTAAAATAAATATTCATTTAAGGGCCGAATACACTTACAACTTGATGGCACTCCAGATAGCGCTCCAAATCTGCCTCTCAAAGCCCACGTCTCTAGATTGAGTCTATCTGGCCCCAGTGGCTGAATTCTGCTTTGTGAATAGCCACTGTTTCAGGGAATGATGATTTGTGTAGGGTCAAAGGTCGAGAATGCTAATTTCACGTCCTTTACTCCTTGAGTACCTTTAGGGGACCGGCAAGCTAGTGAAAAATGGTTTGGAGTTTATAAATGTCTTGTATTTACTTGCCAAGCTTGCTTGGTGGCAGCTCTACCTTGGAGTCGAAGAATGGACTTGCCTCGGAGAGGGGCCTAACAGCTGTGCCTGGCCCAGCTGGCCCAGCCCCAGAGGGCCCGCCTGGCACCCAGCAAGTCCAACATCAGAAGGAAGGCCCCACACCTGGAGTGCCCAACTCCCCCAGGGTCAAAGCAGGAACATCCTAATGCACCCCAGGAAGTGCTCGGTCTGAGCCACGCCTCCCCCGGGACAACGGCTTAGGAGACCCAGCTTCAGTTTCTAGGGGAAGAAATCGCCGTCCTCTGGGCCAGGACTGGCAGCGGACCCAACAGCCCCTGGGGTGAGGATGCCAGGATCTCATGTTTAGTCACTTTGAATCATGGGCGGTTAGGGCTTTGGTTTTGCAAATTTGGGCAAAGAAGCAGGATATGTGGTTAGGAAGCCAAAATCAGAAACTTAAACACTCACCCACATGGAGAACTCATTACCTTAGCAGGCAACCCATTTAGATTTGAACAGCTCTAGTGGGTTAGAAAGCTCTTCCTTATATAGAGTGGAAATCTGCCTCCTTGTAGCTTTTCCAGTCCCTCCTTCAGGAACCACGGGGATGAAATCTGTGGTTTCCCCCCACAGGCCTGAGGAGCATTGTTCCCCTGCCCCTGAGAGAAGACGCGACCTCCCTAAATCACATGCTATCTCAGGGGTTCCACTGGGAATCCTTCCTGACCCCAGGTGAGCTCTCCTCCACCCCAAGACAAAAAGGCGGCCCTGAATTTCCAGTGTCAACCAGAATGTTGTGCTTTGGCTAATCCGGTCGATGAATCCTTGGCCCCTAGACGCAGATGTCGCACAAAATCCCAGAGAGGGAGTGACTTTACCGTGGTGGTGGTAGCATGCAGAAGATATTAGATGGCTACAGCCTTAAACACATCTGAAAAGGTCAGGCTTTTAAAGAATCTGCACACGCGCGCCCGCACACAGCCGTCCCCCTCCCCCTTCTCCTGCCCCCTTCCTTTGGCTTCTATCACTCTTAACGGGCATTTTGCTGTCAGAGACTCAATGCCGCAGAAGGTAATCTGGGCACGTGTTGTAGAGGTAATTATCTCCCATCTACTGCAGGAGATGACTGAGCCACCCCCCCTCGGCCACCTCCCCCACCCCCATCTGCTCCCAGCCTGGCTTCCTCCACTGAACTGCCCTTGGCATGCTTGTACTTGGTGGTTCATTTTGCTCTGTCTGGGCCAAGCAGCCCAACACCAGCCAGCCAGCCAGCCCCAGTCACCAGTGAATGCCACTCAACACAACTTAAGCTGAAGCTTCTAACTAGCCTGTTGACCAGGTCCCCAAGGTCAGACAGTCTGCTACTTCGATCGAGGCTATGCCCTGTGTTGAGGACTGTTCTAGCCCCTGTGAGAGCCACAGGGAACAAAAGAAGTAAAAAGCCAGGGGCCCTTGTCCCCGACGGGTTTACAGGCCTAATTAGTGATCTCCAAGTGACTCTCTTGAGAAAAGATTTAAGGACACTTACAAAACAACATACAAGTGGGGTATAATAGGGAGAGAAGTGAGCCAAGGGGAGAGTCTAAGTTCCTTGAGGGGAGGGCCCTGCCTTTGTGTCCCTCCAGGAAGGGCCTCTCCACTTCCTTATTAACCTTTTGTCTGGAACCTTTAAAAGGAACTTTAGGCTGGCCAGCCTCCTCTTTCTCTCTGGTCTCAGGCTCGAGGATCAAGTTGACAACTGTGGGGACTTCATTGACTTTAGATGGGGGTATTTCAATATCTTGCTGAGATGACTGAATAGGCCTTTGAGGTACCTCCATTTGGAACTCAGCATTCCGGCGGGATAGGAATGATAAAGCTTTCCTCTTGAGGGTCTTCCCCTATCGTTTCCTGCTTTGTAATAATAATAGAAGTAATAATAATCATAACAGCAGCTGCTCATTATCCAAGCCCTAGCCTATGCTGGGCACTTTACATATGTTATTTTGTACTATCTGTCTTTTATTTTATTCATTCAGAAACATCCGCCTGCAGAAACAAGAAGGCATTCATCCACTCCGCTTAGCACTGATGAAAACTGACCCAGAGGCCCGGGTCCAGCCTGAGGTTTTGCAGGAAGGTGAAAAATGAATCTGAAGAGGACACAGGGAAAAAAAAAAAAAAAAAAACCACCGAAGGAATAAAAAGTTTTGAACAGACAGGTGAGATCCTGTTATATAAATCATGGCATCCCAGCCACATCTCCCTATAGCAAAATACTGGCGAAAATGCTGGGCACTGGTACATTTACTGAAAGCAGTATTTAGAGCAATTGAGAAAATGAGCTCAATCCTTCACATGTTTTGAAATGGATTCTTGAAAGTCGGTATGGCACATCAAGGTAAAGAAGGAAGGGAGCTGGGGCGCCCGGCTGGCTCCGCCGGTGGAGCATGGGACTCTTGACCTCAGGGGTTGTGAGTTCAAGCCCCACGTTGGGGGTAGAGTTTACTTAAAATAAATAAATAAATCTCCCCCCCTGCAAATGGAAGGGCGCTAATATTTGTCATCTGTATTTTGTGTTCAAGATACTTTTAATCTTGGAGCACCTGGGTGGTGCAGACAGTTGAGCATCTGACTCGGTTTCGGCTCAGATCATGATCTCAGGGGCGTGAGATTGAGCCCCGCATCAGGCTCTGCGCTCAGCATGGAGTCTGCTTGAGTTTCTCACTCTCCTTCTGCCTTTGCCCCTCCTGCTCCTGCTCTCCCTCTCTCTTTCTAAAATAAATAAATTAAAAAAAATTTTTTTTAAAAGATACTTTAATCTTCACAACCACCCTTTGAGGAAGACACTATTTTTATTCCCATTTTCCAGATTAGGAAACAAGCCTGGAAAAATGAAATAATTTTCCCAAGATCGCATATAAACCAAGTGGCAGAAGATGCAAACACAAGTTTACCCAATTCCGAATCTAGGATTCTCTCCACTACATCATATTGCCCTCTAGCAATGGATGAGTTAAGCCAGACCATGGGACAGCAGAGGACAAACCCCAGGTGTGTTCATCCAGCTTCAGGCAGAGTGCTGAGCTGCTCTTCATCTCCCTGTGGGCCAGAGGAAGAGCCCCCAACCCTGAGCTGCAAGAGGGAGGGACCTCCCTTCTCCGAGCCTCGTCCCAGTAAAAGGGCAAGTGGCTGTCCAGGCTGCAGTTGGGGCTGCGAAGGCAGCCCTGTCCCGGGAGAGATGCCCGGGCTCCCTTTGGCCTCCACGTG
>NW_027769543.1:0-295 GCF_054177405.1 Leptonychotes weddellii
ACATGACAGATCCAGAAGGCAGGTAGAGGAACAGTGGGTAGAGAGGGTCCCGGCAGGGGGATGAATGGGTGGGCAGGTGCCTGCTGGAGAGCCTAGAGCTACAGGACACGCAGCCTGTCCCCAGGGACACCCTCACTTCCCCCTCCCATCACCGCCACGGCCAAGAAGAATCACGCATGGCCGGTTACCTGGCATTACCCGGGGCAGAGCAGGGGAGGGGCGTGAGGACGCCCACAAGCTGGGGGTGGGGCAGGCGAACACACGTGTGCACCCCAGCCCCACCCCACTCAGGCTC
>NW_027769544.1:0-295 GCF_054177405.1 Leptonychotes weddellii
CAATTGTTCTGGAAGTGAGAAATAGTTAAAAGCAAAATAGAGTGCGAAGTACCTGGCATACTAAAAATGATGGAAATAGGGACTTTTACTATTTGCCTAGGCAGTTGTATAGGTAGACTATTACGAAGGATTCCTTCTCTCCAAAGAAAGTATTTCTACTTAATGAACTTTACATTCCAGTTCCACTTAGAAATATTGTTGTGCTTAATCTAACATGAAGCATATTTGAATCTAATGAATATGTATTCTGGATGATGGTGATTTTCCCTCCATTTGTACTGTTTCTAGGAGAAAA
>NW_027769545.1:0-295 GCF_054177405.1 Leptonychotes weddellii
TGCTCAAGTGACCTTGCTTTGACTGAGTTTGCTGAACTTCAGACATTACAATGAAGGACAGAGGAGAAAGCCTTGGGCGGGGACTCAGACAAGGCTTTGCTTCCTGGATATGCTTCTGACACTGTGCTAGATGTTACACAAGCATTGCTTCAATTAATCCTCACAGAATCCATGTGAGATTGTCAGTATCCCCATTTTGCTGAACAGGAGCCTGAGGTCCAAAAACGTTGAAGAATTTGCTAACTACTTACAAGTAGTCATTTTGCAATTAGAACTCAGTCTCCCAATTTCCTCC
>NW_027769546.1:0-295 GCF_054177405.1 Leptonychotes weddellii
AGGAAGGGCGGAGGCTACTGAGCAGCCCATGCCGGCTCGCCTGCCGGGAGCATGAGACCAGGTGCGCAGGGCCGGGCCCCGCGGATTGCCGCCGAGCCTCGGATGGGGGGCTCCGGGGAGAGGCCTGGCCCCCCCCCGAGACCACTGCCCCACAGGCCAGCCAGCACCCACTTGGCCTGGAGCCCCTAGCCTGCAGCACCTGGCATCCTGAGAGCAGAGGTCCCGTATGTTCCTGTCGAATACGTTTGTAAAACCACCTCATTCTGGGCTTTCGTTTCATTCTTGTGACCTAGGA
>NW_027769547.1:0-295 GCF_054177405.1 Leptonychotes weddellii
AACAGCCTAAGTGTCCAACAATGGAGAAGCAATGATATAAAATAAGGCACATCCAAATGACAAGTTATTTGGTATTTATTAAAAATGATGAATTAGGGGGGCGCCTGGGTGGCTCAGTTGGTTAAGCGACTGCCTTTGGCTCAGGTCATGATCCTGGAGTCCCGGGATCGAGTCCCGCATCGGGCTCCCTGCTCGGCGGGGAGTCTGCTTCTCCCTCTGATCCTCCCCCTCTCATGCTCTCTGTCTCCCATTCTCTCTCTCAGATAAATAAATAAAAAATCTTTAAAAAAAAAAA
>NW_027769548.1:0-295 GCF_054177405.1 Leptonychotes weddellii
CCCCAACATGACTCCTGTCCTGAGGACTAGTGTGGGGTCTGAGGACAAAGGCAGCCAAAGGGCACAGAGGAAGAATCATTGGTGGGATCTGTGGGTAGCCTGGAGGATGAGCAATAGGATCACCCTGATTCACAGAATCTCAGCATCAGGAGGACCATAGGAATCTTCCAGGCAGGGGCTCAGATGGGACAGCAATAGCTGTCTACCCTCAGAGAGGGTAGAAAACAAATCAAACAGGCTTCCCCAGGTTGTTCTACTTCCCAACCCATATTTATAAGCTCAGGTCTAGTTCAAC
>NW_027769549.1:0-295 GCF_054177405.1 Leptonychotes weddellii
ATGTTTCGCAGGGGCTAGTGGGAATAGAGAGTGACTGCTAATGGGCATGGGATTTCTTTTTTGGCTGATGAAACTATTCTAAAATTAGGTAATGATGATGATTGCACAACTCTGTGAATATTCTAAAAACCATGAATTGTACAAATCAAAAGGATAAGTTTTATGGTATATAAACTATATCTCAATAAGATAGATAGATTGATAGATAGATAGACTGACATTTATGAACTATGGAATTCTGAAACTCAACCTGTCTGAAATCCTTAGCTGTAAAGTGGAAATATTAATGCCTTGT
>NW_027769550.1:0-295 GCF_054177405.1 Leptonychotes weddellii
TTTTTTTTTAAAGATCTTATTGACTTTATTCAATGATTCATGAACAGGGAAGCACCCCATCTACCAGGTAGAAAGGAGCTCTGGTAAATGATATTTTAGATGAATAAAAATATATATGAACATCTACTAAAATTATAGAGTACTTGTATTCATTTCCAAAATCTAACATAGGAAAAAGAGGAATGACAATTTCAAAATAAAGCTTAGAGGAAGCAGAGCCTCATTACTGGACTCTTGTAATTCATGTAAGCATTATTTACATTTGTTTCAAATGCTCTGGGACACTAATAAATGA
>NW_027769551.1:0-295 GCF_054177405.1 Leptonychotes weddellii
GTCACCATTCCAACCAGAAATTGGCACAAATGCTACTGTGTCGGGGTTGTAGCCAATTTTCTTAATGTACGTGCTGACTTCTGTAACGATTTCCTCGTATCTCTTCTGGCTGTAGGGTGGCTCAGTGGAAGCCATTTTATTAACACCAACAATTAGTTGTTTTACACCCAGTGTGTAAGCTAGAAGGGCGTGCTCACGGCCCTGCCCATTCTTGGAGATAACCAGCTTCAAGCTCACCAATACCAACAGCAACAATCAGGACCGCACACTCAGCCTGAGATGTGCCTGGAATCCT
>NW_027769552.1:0-3854 GCF_054177405.1 Leptonychotes weddellii
GAAGAATGAAGCGGGGGAAATCGGAGGGGTAGACGAACCATGAGAGACGATGGACTCTGAAAAACAAACAGGGTTCTGGAGGGGAGGGGGGTGGGAGGATGGGTTAGCCTGGTGGTGGGTATTGAGGAGGGCACATTCTGCATGGAGCACTGGGTGTTATGCACAAACAATGAATCATGGAACACTTCATCTAAAACTATTGATGTAATGTATGGGGATTAACATAAGAATAAAAAAAATAAAAAAAAAATAAGACAAAAAAAAAGAAATGGCAAATATGTAAGTAATTCTAAACTAATACTGATCGTATATATTTAAGAAATCTAATTTGTGGGATTAAAAAAAGAAAGAAAGACAAGAAAAACAAACACTGTATAACCTCAAGTATCCATGCCAGGAGGGAAATGAAAGCCATCGAAGCACTTTAAGACTATTTTTAAGGAAGGGGTGAAGATATGGCCTATCTAATAAGACTTCATTATTTTAAGTATACTTATTATTAAAATTTCAAGAATAACTATACAAGACATAGAAATATGGTGTCTTCTAAACTAATAGAGAAGAAAATAAAACGAGTAAAAATAAACCTTAGTTAATTCAAAAGAAAGGTAAGAAAGGAGAAGAGTATACAGAATGGCTAAAATAAATCCAAATAAATTAATAATCACAGTAATGTAAACTGACTGAATCTGTCAAATTAAAAAGTAGAAATTATCAACCCATATAAAAAAGAACCAATAACATACACAAATTATATGCTTTTAAAAAAGACCTATCAAGATATAAGGACAGAAACCAAAGAAGATACACCAGGTTTCTATTAATGGCAGGCTAGTAAGCAGCAGCAAGCTTCTCACTGAAAATAACTGAAAAAGCTGGAAAAAATATAAAATAGTTGTATCTTCTTAAAAGCACTGTATAGATGTTGTTTGCCTCAGGTACTGTGTTGAATGATGGTGTGATAGCAATGGGGGGTAAAACTGCTGATGTCTTAGTACAAGACAGCAGTGGCAACAAAGACCAAAGTCATTACATTCTTCAGTTCCATACACTCATATTAAAAAAAAAAAAAAAGAATTCACTTAAGAATGTACTTGCTGAAGAATAAAACACAATTTTTTAAATTAATCTTGGAACACACACCTTTTTAATTTTCAGTGTGATGAAACTAGAAGCATGCATAAAACACTTCTGAAGTACAATGGCTGTCTTGAGAAAAAGCCTTTGTGCAAAGGTTTGTGTTGCAAGGTGAACTAGTTACTTCTTTCAAGAGCTGCCATTTTTACTTGAAAGAACAATGGCTAGAGAAAGTATAGTTATTCAGACTTTGGTATTTGGTATTTGGGCAGTTTTCTGAAAATGAACTAAGTGAGCCTGTCACTTCAAGGGAAACAATTAGTAGTATTTGTTGCCAAAATAACATACTGCAACAGGTTGAATGCATAAGCATCCATGAGAAACCAGCTGTCTTCTATTAAACCAGACATTATAGAGATTCCCAAAGAATGTGAAATACCACCCTCCTCACTATATTTTTTAAGTTATTTTTCATAAAATATGTTTAACTTGTGAGTTTATTATTTTTAAATGTGTTGGTAAATACTTTTAAATTTCTCGGTTTTAATTTCTAACATGGTACATACAGATACAACCAACATAAACACAAGCTTTTTTGGGTCCTCTCTAACTTTTCAATAAAGGGATCCTGAGACCAGAATGTTTGAGAACTGCTGCTTACAGCAATAAAAGTGAGTAAAGTAGGATTGGATACAACAGTGCAGATGAAACAGACAATCATGATGGTTGTGTCAAAGAAGCAAGAACAGAAAAACTCATTTAATATGATCCCATTCATACGAAGCACAAATACGGGTAAAACTAAACTATATTGTTGGGGCGCCTGGGTGGCTCAGTTGGTTAAGCATCTGCCTTCGGCTCAGGTCATGATCCTGGGGTCCTGGGATGGAGCCCCGCATCAGACTCCCCGCTCAGTGGGGAGTCTCGTTCTCCCTCTCCTTCTGCCTCTCCCCCCTGGCTTGTGCTCTCTCTCGGTCACTCTCTCTCTCTCTCAAATAAATAAATAAAATCTTAAAAAAAATATATTGTTGAGGATGCATTAAGTAGGTGGTAAAACCACAAAGCAAAGACGTGATTTACATAAAAGTCATGATTGTGGTTATCTTTTGGAGGAGAGGGAGGGATTATGATTAGAAAGACCTAGGAAGGGGCATTTGGGGTCATGGCAATGTTTTATTTATTGATCTATACGAGGTCTAAACTTTCATTATTAATTTTATATTTACATTTTATTTGCAGTAAATTTCTGAACTAAAAAGTGTATTTTAAAAATAAGGGAAAGTTTCATTACTAAAGAACAGAAAATAAAACTAAATAGAAAATAATACAAAATATTAGTAACAATAAAATTGGTATATTTATTTTGACAACTATATTGATTTTTAGGCAAAAAACATTTCTAGAGATCTAAGGATAGTATATAAGAGAAGATTCAATTCACTAAAAAGATTTAAGAAATCTATATTATTATAGCAGGGAGTAACAATGCTTCAAAATATATAAAATTTAAAAATAACAATTACAAGTAAAAATTAACAAGTCTATCACTGTAAGTGTAATTTAACATACTAATGAACAGATCAAGCTGACAAAAATATTGATAATGATAGAGGTTTAAAACACATATTAACATGTTTGGTCTTATATATAATACAACTCTGTACCCTAGTTGGAGAATACACATTCTTTTCAAACACAGACATTGTTTTAGTCCATAAAACAAGTTTCAATACATGTCAAAAACTGTACAAAAATTGGCATTCTTCTGACTACAATGGAATTAGGGCAATTAAAATAATCTTTAAAAAACTTAAAAAAACCATATAGGACATTTCAAAGTAAAATATACTTGATTTGCACTATTTATTCTTTTGAATTTTTAATACTTGTTTTCATTCCTGTGGCAAGATAATCAAGAGTTGAATATATGAGAAATATGGAAAGAATCATGGTTATTCAGAACAGAAAAGGCTACAAGGTAACTATTTTCATGGATATGAAGGAGAATGCTCAACCTTACACTGTAGCAGGAAATAATTTGACATAATACAGGCAGAATCTACTGTAAGAGCGATTAAATTTTCTAACAGGTTATTAACAGAGGCCACAGAATCTCTCTATAGTCAAAGTCAGGAGGGTCCCTGCCTTTCCTGAAGGAACTTCTTCCTAAAGGTAGAATCTTAGGTTATATTCAGCTCCACGAACTGCACTCACATTAGATACTTTGGCACTCCAGTTGATCTACAATTTTGGAAACTAGCACATAACTGCTAGTTAATTCAAGCCAACCTGAGAATTGGTCTAGCATTGTTCCATACATTTATAGCCTTTAAAAAAGGTTAGGGGGACCTGGGTGGCTCAGTCGTTAGGCGTCTGCCTTCAGCCCAGGTCATGATCCCAGGCTCCTGGGATCAAGTCCCGCATCGGGCTCCCTGCTCCGCTGGAGGCCTGCTTCTCCCTCTCCCACTCCCCCTGCTTGTGTTCCCTTTCTCGCTGTGTCTCTCTCTGTCAAATAAATAAATAAAATCTTTAAAAAAAAATGTATTTTATATTCTTAGATGGAAAAAATGTCTTCAGTTAAATAATAAAAAAAATACTACCACAATAAAATGTAAAATCATATATTTACTATTAAATAAGCAAGCATAATATAAGCAAAATAGGCAATTTAAATCGGCTTTTTTTTTTTTTAGATTTTATTTATTTATTTGACAGAGAGAGAGAGAACAAGTAGGCAGATAGGCAGGCAGAGGGAGAGGGAGAAGCAGGCTCCCCGC
>NW_027769553.1:0-295 GCF_054177405.1 Leptonychotes weddellii
ATTAAGAAAGAGGTTCTGTGGGGCGCCTGGGTGGCTCAGTCTGTTGGGCATCTGCCTTCGGCTCAGGTCATGATCCCAGGGTGCTGGGATCGAGCCCCAAGTCAGGCTCTGTGCTCAGCGGGGAGTCTGTATGAGATTCTCCCTCTCCCCTTGCCCCTACTCACACTCTCTCTCACATAAATAAATCTTTAAAAATAAAAAATAAAATAAACGCAGTTTAATTGCCTCTTTCTCAATTGAATCAGTTCAGTTTAAAAATAGCTACACTACACTTGGGATACTTTCTGCCTGATTC
>NW_027769554.1:0-295 GCF_054177405.1 Leptonychotes weddellii
ATTTACTTAAGAGTTCATACATTTCAGGACTCTGCAGCTGAACCTAGAATCTCTATCAAGTGCAGGGCTTTTATTTGACTTTTTGTAAGCTCTTGTTTTGTTTGTATTGAGTTTTATGAATTTGCTTTAAAGACATAGCTAAAATGAATAGGTTTTATTTCTCTTGGTCTTTTAGAATATGGCAGACTTCTTTTTTTTTTAATTTTTATTGTTATGTTAATCACCATACCTTGCATCATTAGTTTTTGATGTAGTGTGCCGTGATTCATTGTTTGTGTATAACACCCAGTGCTCC
>NW_027769555.1:0-295 GCF_054177405.1 Leptonychotes weddellii
GCTAGAAGACCCGTTTGGGTTTGGGCAGGGACCTGAAGGAGGTGAGGAAGGGAGTCACGTGGACATTCGTAGAAAGAACGATCCTGGCAAAGGAAATAGCCTGAGCAAAGGCCCTGAGGCAGGACCATGCCTGGTGTGTTTGAGGAACAGCGAGCTCGGTGTGTCTGGAACAGGGTGAGCAAGGGAGGAAGTAGAAGAACTGTGGGGTCAGGGTGAGGACTTGGGCAATCACAAGAGCCAGGGGAACAGCAGAGCGCGGAGGGCTCGGAGCAGGGAAGCGCAGGATTGACTTGAA
>NW_027769556.1:0-295 GCF_054177405.1 Leptonychotes weddellii
TGAAATGCCTTGATGAGGATTTTCAATTGATCTTCTGTGAATTTGGTGCGGCTGCGTCTCTGATTCATTGTTATGGTCTTGTTTGGAGAGTTGTCCTGGGCCATGTTGGAAGAGAGTTCTGAAGTCTAAGGATCAGCACCAGTTGTTCTAGTTTTATCATTCCAGATCACTGTAAAAGAAATAGTGTCCAGACAAAGTGTACTAATACTACTTCCTTTGCTTGTTTGTAAGACAACTCAGAGAACTGGAAAATAACAATAAAAACACACTCGCGAAGACTTCCTTTTTTGCAGGC
>NW_027769557.1:0-295 GCF_054177405.1 Leptonychotes weddellii
TTAAGTAGTGCAGCTGAGTCCAAATACTAAATATAAGAATAATCTCAGAGCTAAAAAATTTTTTTTGATTCCATGTTTGAAAGACTTTTTTAAAAACCAAATTTTGATTAATTTAACAAAGAATCAACTTTCCCAATGTATGTAATTATAAAAAATCTTTCCAATTACCAATTCGTCACAATGTATCAACTGAAAGCTGAATATGCTTTCCAAAGAAAAAGAAGAGCAATTAAAATAAGGCTTTGTCAGCCAATGTAACATTGTAAGGGTAAATGCATAATTTCCTGACACCTTT
>NW_027769558.1:0-295 GCF_054177405.1 Leptonychotes weddellii
GCCTGGGTGGCTCAGTTGGTTAAGCGACTGCCTTCGGCTCAGGTCATGATCCTGGAGTCCCGGGATCGAGTCCCGCATCGGGCTCCCTGCTCGGCAGGGAGTCTGCTTCTCCCTCTGACCCTCCTCCCTCTCATGCTCTCTGTCTCTCATTCTCTCTCTCAAATAAATAAATAAAATCTTTAAAAAAAAAAAAAAAGAATCAGCTGATATTAGTCAGCAGTATTATTTTCCCTAGTCAGTCAACAAGGTAAGATCATGAGCACATTACTCAAGCAGGCCTCATTTTACTTTTCAC
>NW_027769559.1:0-295 GCF_054177405.1 Leptonychotes weddellii
GTCAAAGAGGAGCTTTCTTTAATTAGTCAAATGCATCGGGCCTCCTTCTAAATGGATCTTAAAAGAAGTCAAAATAGGCAGCTGAGATCTAGAGCAGGACAGGGACCATCTAAAAGGAGCAGAAGATAGGGCTGTCACAAAGCTGACAAGTTATGGGGAATAACACGTGTGGACCCTGGAACGTGGTGAAGGTACCACAAGCATGTAAGTGCACACCTACCAAATTGTTTATATTAGTTTGTGCAGGTTATGACTGAAGAGCAATTACACCTCAACCATACCTCAATAGAGCTGA
>NW_027769560.1:0-295 GCF_054177405.1 Leptonychotes weddellii
GACGATGGACTCTGAAAAACAAACAGGGTTCTAGAGGGGAGGGGGGTGGGAGGATGGGTTAGCCTGGTGGTGGGTATTGAGGAGGGCACATTCTGCATGGAGCACTGGGTGTTATGCACAAACAATGAATCATGGAACACTTCATCTAAAACTAATGATGTAATGTATGGGGATTAACATAAGAATAAAAAAAAAAAACAGGGCTATCTTGTATACTGTATGTTTTAGGTTTTGATGGTAGACTTTGATAGCACCAAAGTGCCCAGACTCCACCAAAACATGCACCATCCCTAGA
>NW_027769561.1:0-295 GCF_054177405.1 Leptonychotes weddellii
ACAGGTTCTTGCTCTGAAAAGTTTCACCAATAGCTCCTCCCTTTTGACTTAGGTAGTGAGTCTATGAGGCTGGGCCTTTCCCTTGGGGCTGCTGGGCTGTTCAGCTCCAGGAGGCTGACTTCTCAGAGAAGTCAACAAGAAAGGTGCCCTTTGAAGTCGTGTATACGGTAGTCATGCCTGCCCTCTGGGAGGGCCACATAGGGAGGGCACTGGAGCCATTCAGCAGTGGGTTCTAAGCCAGGTTCTCCCAGGCACTGGCTATATGACACTGTTTTGCAACTTTGTCTCTCTAAAC
>NW_027769562.1:0-295 GCF_054177405.1 Leptonychotes weddellii
CCCCATCTCATGCTCTCTCTGTCTCTATCTCATTCTCTCTCTCAAATAAATAAATAAAATCTTTAAAAAAAAAAAAAACCAAAAAAAAAAATAATGGATCCATGCTGAGACAACCCATGTGTAATTTATCTGAAATCACTGGAGCACCAGGGAGAAAATTCTACAGACTTCTAGGGAGAGAGAAAGACACACACACACATACACACAGGAAGAGAGAGAGAGGGAGAAGCACTAATAACAACAACATGCCCCCCCTCAAATGAAAACATATCCCATGCAAAAGAATCACAATGAC
>NW_027769563.1:0-3853 GCF_054177405.1 Leptonychotes weddellii
AGTGCCATGGATTTACACTGATTTATACCATGACTCCAGTCCTGTGATCCAATAGCCCCCTGACAACTGCACTGTATATATGACCATTATATTAAAGTTAATGGCTGCAAAATTAATTCGTTTTTTAAAAGATTTTATTTATTTATTTGTCAAAGAGAGAAAGGACACACAAGCAGGGAGACTGGCAGGCAGAGGGAGAAGCAGGCTCCCTGCCGAGCAGGGAGCCCGATGCGGAGCTCGATCCCAGGACCCTGGGATCATGACCTGAGCCAAAGGCAGCCGCTTAACTGACTGAGCCAGCCAGGCGTCCCTGCGAAATTAATTCGTTCACCGCTTTCCAACACTTCATCCTTCTTTTTCAGTCTCTTTCAGATTCATAGAATTAGTTGCTCAAGTTAAAGTTTAGTGATTATCTTTGTTTTCTCTTTTTTTACTCTCACTTTTTTTAAAAAAAACATTTTATTTATTTGACAGAGAGATAGAGAGAGAACAAGTAGGCAGAGAGGCAGGCAGAGGGAGAGGGAGAAGCAGGCTCCCCGCTGAGCAGGGAGCCCGATGCGGAGCTCGATCCCAGGACCCTGGGATCATGACCTGAGCCGAAGGCAGACGCTTAACTGACTGAGCCACCCAGGCGCCACTTTACTCTCACTTTCTAAATCCAATTCCTCAGGAAATCATTTGCCTCAACACCAAAGTGGACTCCTTTGTTTTCTCTCTCCCATTCTCTATCCCCACTGACATAATCATAAAATAAACCAATATCTGTCATCTGTACTTCTGCAGTAGGATCTCTTGTCTCTCTGCATTCACTCTTCTCTGTAACTTCTTCTCTTGCAGCTAATCTTTAATAATATAAATCAGATCATCTCACTAACATGTCATCTTTCAATGACTTCTCATAACACTTATAATTAAATTCGAAATCTTTATCATGGCATAAAAACATGTGCATCTCTTGCCTGGGTCTCCACTCTCACTTCACATCTTCCTCCCCTTGCACATTATGTTTCATAGTGTCTTCCTCTATGACCTCCACGTCTGCTGAGCTACTCCTAATTAAGAATGTTTTCGGGGCGCCTGGGTGGCTCAGTCGTTAAGCGTCTGCGTTCCGCTCAGGTCATGATTCCAGGTCCTGGGATCGAGCCCCGCATCGGGCTCCCTGCTCCGCAGGAAGCCTGCTTCTCCCTCTCCCACTCCCCCTGCTTGTGTTCCCTCTCTCGCTGTGTCTCTCTCTGTCAAATAAATAAATAAAATCTTTAAAAAAAAAAAAAGAATGTTTTCAAATACTCTTCCTTTTGTCTGGAATGTTTTTTGCCTAGATTCTCTAATGGATAGTTTTTTCCTATTATTCTTGTTCTCTGATCGATGTTATCTTTTCAGAAGGACCTTTCTTGACTTGATGGGCACATCTACAGTAACCTCACCCCATCCCATGTTACTGTCTACTATATTGTCATATTTTATTGGTGACTTGACTTCACAGATTTACTTTCTGATTATCTGTCTACCCCCAATATTTTGGAGACACTTAGCTTCCACAACTGTATTCTCGGAACTTAGACAATGCCTGGAACATAGGAGCTTTACAAAATGATCCTTGAGCTGGGTCTATTAAAAAGCAATGTCAAATCATTTAGACATTGAATCCAAAATGTCCTCAAAATAGACCTGTGATTCAAATCAATATCTATAATACACATTTTAAAAATAAATATTCCAATGAATTAATCTATATACCAATTTTGTTAGGTAGTTATTTAAACATGTCATCATAACTGTGACATAATACAAGTAAGTAACAAGCAAGTGAGGAAAGGGATGTTTAAAGTAAAAGTCACACAGAATACCACTGGTGTTAACTAGTGAGTAGTAAAAATAAATCATCTTATTCCTGAAAGAAATGAAACTATAAAAATGATAGAGAATATTCAGTAAAATATTATTAATATAATTATGATTTCCAGATGGCAAAATCTTAAGTCTTAAAATACGTAAAGGGGTTGGTTAAATGACAATGAACAGGGGCACCTGGGTGGCTCAGTCGGTTAAGTGGCTGCCTTCGGCTCAGGTCATGATCCCAGGGTCCTGGGATCGAGCCCCATGTCGGGCTCCCTGCTCAGTGGAGAGTCTGCTTCTCCCTCTCCCTCTGCCTGCCTCTCTGCCTACTTGTGCTCTCTCTCTATCTCTCTGTCAAATAAATAAAATCTTTAAAAAAAAATGACAATGAACAAATTATGTGTTGAATGACAGTGCCAAAGTTACTTGTGAAGATAGTATTATGTCTATATTTTCAGTACTTTATACTGTGCCTTATACATAGTTTATATAATAAATATTGGTGGAATTAATTAATTAATTAAACTTCTATACTTCATAATCCTTACAACAGTCATCCTTGTCAGAAAAACCACTATTCTTTTTCTTTACTCCTTTGAAAGCTATGTATTTATTTTCTGACTTTTCATAAATATAAGTGTAAAGGACATGGTTATTCATCTTTATATTAGTATAAGATGCTGGTATATCTATCAACATCAAATCTAAACAAAACAAACAAACAAAGCATACAATTAGATTTTGAGGTTCCTATATGAACCTACACATTTGATTCCAGTTATTTCAAGTTAAATCTAGCGTGGAAACTGAAAAATGACTGAATATGCTAGAAACTTTGAGACATTCTTACTCAGTTCAAATAGAACTTGGTATGACATACTAACCAATCACTTGCTAAAGGAAAACTTGCGTGGGAATTGAGAAGATAGAGACTTCTCCCAAAGAGAACTTCCCCTCCACCAGTACCACTACCAAAACCATAAGCTCTGGGAAACTGGGGATAAGCCAATACTGAAATAAGGACGTGTGAAGGCAAGTAAAGCAAATGTCATCAGTATCTGCACCATTGCTCGTACACTCTGCAGTTGCCTGCTGGTAACATCTCATTCTCTCTATACGTCACTCACATAGCATGAAGGGGTGGCCAAAATGTCTTACTAAGGATTTCAAACTTGGGTAATGGCTCTTTTTAAAGAAAGATCACATACTCCTTAAGAGAATCAATTACAATAAATAATATTATATAAATCAGGTAGATACCATACAGAAGAAAGCAGTAATTTATAAAATATGTTCAATGAATGTTTAGTGGCAAAGCATGGAGAGATTAAAATGACATTCAGAAATATAAAATATATGGGGAAAGTCAAGAAAACTCTGCTACTTATACAAATATTTAAACAATAAGAAAATATAACAGCATAAAAGAAGCAGTTGTTAGGGACGCCTGGGTCGCTCAGTCAGTTAAGTGTCTGCCTTCGGCTCAGGTCATGATCCCAGCATCCTGGTATGGAGTCCCACATTGGGCTCCCCCATCAGCAGAAAGCCTGTTTCTCCTTCTGCTTGTGCTCTCTCTGTCTCTCTGACAAATGAATAAATAAAACCTTTTAAAAAAGAAAAGAAAAGAAAAAGAAGCAGTTGTTAAAGAAGCTATAGAAGAAAATTTCTCCAATATGAAAAAGCTCTAAAGGTGTCACAAATGATCAGTCAACATGTTTTAAACACAGATATATTATGGGGTTTTTTTGTTTTTTTTTCAGAATGAAAGAGAAACTCCCTTAAGGATCCAAGCAGAAAATAATATGCAACTCTCCTCCCCTACACACCAAAAATAACATGTAACCCCCATCCCTCCCACATATCCAGAATTTCTCCTTTGTAAACAAAAGAATCCGAATCAATAATCCATGACAGTTACTTTTTTCTTTTTTAAATACCAAAGAGGAGACATAGTGAAACTCCCAGGAAATTTTACTAATCTCAAATTCCCCATATTATCTAATGAATTCCCCTTTAT
>NW_027769564.1:0-295 GCF_054177405.1 Leptonychotes weddellii
AGCCAAAAAAATAAATAAATAAGAAACATTCTTTTGAAATAATCTCAAACCTAGAGAAAGCTTCAGTAAAGCACAAAGAACTCTCCTATACTCTTACCCCAGATTGGTCAGCCGTGAGCATTTTGGCCACATTTGTTTTATCAGTCCCTCTCCCCCACACCCCCACGCGCTATTACTGCTTTTCTTTAAGCCTTTTTCACAAAAAGTAAGAGTGAGTTGCAGACACCATGTCCCTTTATTCTAAAATGCATTTTCTGCGTAACTTAGCAGCAGAGTGATCACACTCAGGAAAGTG
>NW_027769565.1:0-295 GCF_054177405.1 Leptonychotes weddellii
CTTTTGATTGTCCTTTTTCCATCTCTTTAAAGTGAAGTTTCGAATGTCCAAGAAGTGAGGAGACTGTCAGTGCAGGAAGCATCTTGCTGTTCTGTGTGCCTGATGGGCCCTGTGAGGTTCCCAGAAAAGGTCGCCCCCAACCGCTGGCTACACAGAAAAGCGACTTCATTTGGAAACTAGAGGCTGCTCTCCTTGGTGCAGAGGTGCAGGACGGATGCCCTGCATGCCAGGGTGGCACCTGCGTAGCCTGCTGAACCCCACAAAGAAGGGGCTGACACGGTTTCAACATGGGAAT
>NW_027769566.1:0-295 GCF_054177405.1 Leptonychotes weddellii
GCCTGGGTGGCTCAGTTGGTTAAGCAACTGCCTTCGGCTCAGGTCATGATCCTGGAGTCCCGGGATCGAGTCCCGCATCGGGCTCCCTGCTCGGCGGGGAGTCTGCTTCTCCCTCTGACCCTCCTCCCTCTCATGCTCTCTGTCTCTCATTCTCTCTCTCTCAAATAAATAAATAAAATCTTTAAAAAAAAAAAAAAAAGAAAGTGTTACGTCCAGGCTACACACAATACCAGAAATCAGGTAGAAGGTCTAAGTGGGTTTTCTGTGAGAGATAAGCTGGGAATCTGGGTCTCAA
>NW_027769567.1:0-295 GCF_054177405.1 Leptonychotes weddellii
CAAACTCATCAAATTGCATAAATTAAATATGTGCAGTTTTGTGTAAAAGTAAATGGATTGTTAGAGTGTGTGCTCTCATTACAATTAGGAATTAATAACTGTATATTTGGAAAGACCTCAAATATTTTGAAATTAAACAGAATGGTGCTAAACAGACCATGAGTCAAATAAATAATTATAAAAATAAATTCAAATTATAAAATTAAAATACTTCAAGATTTTTCAGTTTAGCAGTGCTTAGAGGGGCAGGTGTTGCTTACAACCCTTTATTATAAAAAGAAGAAACACATGATCA
>NW_027769568.1:0-295 GCF_054177405.1 Leptonychotes weddellii
ACTGAGCCACCCAGGCGCCCTGGAATGGAATATTTTTAAAAAAGATTGTATTTATTTATTTGTCAGAGAGAGAGAGAGAGAATGCACAAGCAGGGGGAGCGGCAGAGGGAGAGGGAGAAGCAGACTCCCCGCGGAGCAGGGAGCCCGATGCGGGACTCGATCCCGGGACTCCAGGACCATGACCTGAGCCGAAGGCAGTCGCTTAACCGACTGAGCCACCCAGGTGCCCAAAATCTTTATTTTTTTAAGTGTTTTATTTTTTAAAGATTTTATTTATTTATTTGAGAGAGAGAGA
>NW_027769569.1:0-295 GCF_054177405.1 Leptonychotes weddellii
ATTTTTCCCTAGCAACCACTTGTTTTATCTTTAACATTTAGGCCTCAGATCCATCTCAAAATAATTTTTATGCATGGTTTGAGGTAATGGTCAAAATTTTATCTGTTTTTTATATGAATATTTAATTGAGTACCATTTTTTGGTTGAAGACTCTTTTTTCCTCACTGAATTGTAGTGGGGTTTTTGGTTTTAAATCAAGCCACTGTAGGGACACCAGGGTGGCTCTGTCAGTTAAGCGTCTGCCTTCGGCTCAGGTCATGATCCCAGGTTCCCTGCTCAGTGGGGAATCTGCTTC
>NW_027769570.1:0-295 GCF_054177405.1 Leptonychotes weddellii
CTTAGCGTGAGAGTGTGCGTGGGGCACATAGCGGGCAGGTGTTTGAAAGGCAGCGGCGCTGGCCGTAGGTTAAGGACCCACGAGACCCCCCTAGCATCCCCTAGCCCCGGGCATCGCCCTGGTGCTTGTAAGGGAGTGCGTGGGCTTCGGCAGGAACCTTTCTCGGATTCCTTGCACCAGAGCCCTACCCCAACAGGGGTAGAGGGCAACGGGGCGAGGGGGTGCTCACCTGGGCCCTCAAGACACCGGCACCTCCAGGATGGAAGCCCTGTAGCCGCAGACTCTGCAAGCTGGC
>NW_027769571.1:0-295 GCF_054177405.1 Leptonychotes weddellii
GCCTGCCCCTAGCCACCACCCTTGCCATCCTGCACTCTCTCTGCTCATCAGCTGACTGGATGCAGAGGACCCAGAAGAGGACAGTTGACCCACCAATGGAGGGACCTGAATCCTCGAGTCACTGCTTGGAGGAGAGGATTAAGAAGTACTGCATCAGATGTTGCATGAGTGAGAAATAAGCTTCTTCTATGCTAAGCCATTGAGATTTGGGGGCTGTCTGTTACACCAGTTAGCCTACTATAATGCCTGCACCCCGAAAAGCCATGGGGTACTTTCCAGGCTCCAGGAGGGAGGC
>NW_027769572.1:0-295 GCF_054177405.1 Leptonychotes weddellii
GCCCAAGATGCCCAAGATGCCCGCGTCCTAATCCCAGAAGCTGCGAATGTGCTCTTATGTGGGCCCAGAGGATTTGCAGGTGTGATTAATCTGAGGCTCACGCGGTGGAGAGTTCTGGATTAAACAGGTGAATCCACTGTAATCACTAGCGTCCTTTAAGAGGGAGGCAGGCAGCTCAGACCCTGAGGAGGTTTTGGGATCCTGGAGGTTGGGGGTCTGGGCGTCTCTAGCAGCTGAGAAGGTGGGGAAACCAGCCTCTCCCGTGAAGCCAGGGGAGGAACACGGGCCTTGATTT
>NW_027769573.1:0-3853 GCF_054177405.1 Leptonychotes weddellii
TTTTTTTTTTTTTAACACTTTTTATTATTATTGCTCCCTGTTCATTACTATCATTTGCAATTATCCTTTTTTCACCTAAGAAATTCAAGATGTAATGTGCCTTTCTAGTTTGGAGACTTTTTTTTTTTTTCTGTTTACTCTGCTGATTTCCCTGAATCATTATCTGTGATGTATCTTTAGAAATTTAGACACTTAGGGCGCCTGGGTGGCTCAGTTGGTTAAGCGACTGCTTTCGGCTCAGGTCGTGATCCTGGAGTCCCTGGATCGAGTCCCGCATCGGGCTCCCTGCTCGGCAGGGAGCCTGCTTCTCCCTCTGACCCTCCCCCCTCTCATGTGCTCTCTCTCTCTCATTCTCTCTGTCTCAAATAAATAAATAAAATCTTTAAAAAAAAAAAAAAAGAAATTTAGACACTTAGAGGGGAAAAAAATGCTTTCTCATCTACATTGATAATATGGTGAGTGTTGGTGAAAGAATTTTCTTCTTTGATAGGAAAAGAAAGCAGAGTTACATTAGTGTGGAATTAGAAATAAGGTCTAAATGCTAACCATAGATTACATCAGAGTAAGGTTATTTATACGGAGAGAAATTGACTATAAATTATAGAAAGAAATGTGTTCTGTTTATACCTAGGGCTAGGTGCATAGTAGTTGTTTAGCTGAAGAGTATTGGGTTATTAATTTACTACATAATGAGAAACAAACCAGAGTCCTTAGCTCTGAGCAGTATTAAAATACATCCTCCAGGGGCGCCTGGGTGGCTTAGTCGTTAAGCGTCTGCCTTCGGCTCAGGTCATGATCCCAGGGTCCTGGGATCGAGCCCCACATCGGGCTCCCTGCTCCGCGGAAAGCCTGCTTCTCCTTCTCCCACTCCCCCTGCTTGTGTTCCCTCTCTCGCTATGTCTCTCTCTGTCAAATAAATAAATAAAATCTTAAAAAAAAAAAAATCCTCCATATCACTGTTAGAACTGTACCCATCTTCACACGTGCTTACACACACATATACACACACCCACACACACACTCACCCCTTGGATGGCCCCAATGACTCATCTCTGTGCAGATTCCTTGTTAATTATCTAGTCAATATCAGCACAATAGTATCAACTCAATCCTGAGTGGAACAGGGGAGGGCTTATAAAAGGCTTTATGATAACTTTTGGTTTTCTGTCAAAAGAGGCCATAGGGTTCAAGAAATATACAGAACTTTGCTTTCAAACAGTAGATAAATCACTTTGCAACTAAATGTGGTACTGGGGAGAAAAATGCTGCTCAACATCAGAAGCAGTGTTATTTATCTTTTGAATGAGTGCAGAGAATTCCCGAATGAGAGAGGTCAGGGGCACTTCTCTGAGCCAAACTTCATGTAGGCAATGTAGAGCGCTGCCTCAACACATTCTCTGAGAAGCCCTAGAAAAATCCATCTGTACCAAAACCTTTACCTTTCACACTGCCATACACTAAAATTCCTACTATTGGAATTGCTATTTCAATTCACACACTGAAAATGCACTTTCTTAGGAAGACCATTAGAGGCATCTGGTAGAGATTGCCTGAGGCACCACCCAAGTGCAGAGCCCAGAAGTCAGGGGACGTCAGAAGGGCCAGAGGGGCCTCACTGTGGGCAAACTTAATGAACCTCACAATTTTGCCTTCTCCTAGATATGGCCAGTCAATATTCTAGTTAATGTGAACAAATTAAGTAGGGAAAGAACAGTTGTATCTTTCAAAAGCCACACTAGCAAGTGGAATGTGATTTCTTGCAAACACTCTTGGGCTTATCTTCCATGTTAATTGTGACAGTAAAACAATAAAAATCAAGATTTAATTTTAACTCATGTTGATCAGTCTAGGGCAGTAAATGAAGATGATGGGCTGGAGAAATATTAATCCACGTTGGCTATTTAACATCTGCCTTATTTTGAGGCGAGCACTGTCAAAGGCTCCTGCTCAGGACAATGAAAGTCCTCAGTTATATTTTAGTTTATCGCCGGTGTCTCCTTATAGTTTTCACTCTGTTGGTTTTACTGCCATTGCCAATCATCATTCGCACCAGGGTAAGTGAACCTGGAGAATAGGCTGGTGGGTTTCCTGATGTATTTAATTGTCCTTTATTGTTTCTACGTAATTGCCTCGTTCAGAGCTGAGTGGGGGGAGGGGTGCCGCTTTGAGCTGGAAGTCAGGATGGTCATACGTCGTGTTTTGTCCTCTGTTCTCCTTTTTAATGGTTAATGTTGGTTGATTCTCAGTATGACTAACTACAATAATTAAATAATATACTCAATCAGAATTGTTCTCTGTCTGGCAACTAGATGGGAGGAAGAGCAAAGAGGCACAACCCTTGAGATCTTGTCATTCTGGTTAATCAGTCTCCAAGGAGGAGCCTGGGTTAGCACAATCCCCTCTCCCAAGCCCGGGCAGCAACGTGATACCCGGGGAAGAGCTAGAAAAACAACGGGGAGCCCCAGCGTCTAGCACAGACTAATTTACTTGTCAGCTCCAAGGCTTGCTGTGGGCCACCAAACCTCCTAGAAATATTGTTTCCTTATGGGATGAGAAAACATTGAAAGTATGAAGTAATTTTCCTTGGTCACTCAGAAAATTTAATAAATTATTACACTATGTTCTGATCATTTGAGATTTTATTTCATTTTGGTATACTATAAGCATTTTTCTGTTTGCTTTTAAGTGTAGTCAGTCTACTAAGTCCAGAACAATAAACCCAGGACATTTTTAATCCCATGCTAAAATGATTAGAATCGGCACACATTTAGTGAGCACCTTCTTTACGTCAGGCATGGTGAGTGTCAGTTGCTAAGAGGACAAGCACTAGAGTTAGGCTTTCTGCTTTAGGTCCCAGGTATACCACTTACAAGCTGAGTGACCTGGGCAAATTAGTTAACTTCTCTACGCTTCTGTTTTCTCATATGTAAGATTGGGATAGGCACAGCCTTGCTGTGAGGATTAAACACCTAAGCACTCATCAAGCACTCCCTCGGAGCAGTGCCTGGCACACAAGGTAGGTAGGGCCACAAGAGTCTCCCCAAATGTGTTGACCCACAGCTGGTGCAATTCCCACCACCCCAGGATGCCTTTCTGATGCTCTTCTCTAACACGTATTAATCAAGGTTTTACCAGTCTGGGTTAAAATAGAATCAGTAATTATAATACGATGGATCCTCAAAAGTCTGCCCTCAAAAGTCTGCCACTGCTCTGGGAACCTCTGAAGGAAATTCACGTGAGCTAATGAAAAGTCCTTTTTGATTCTACCGAGGTCTCCTCTGCCTGCTAAGTCGGAGAAGGGACTGGCCTCTTGTTGCCCCTGGCTATGGGTTTTCTGATGCAGAGGGCAACCACCCAGCTCTAGCAGCTTCCCTTGGCTGGGCCTGTCCTTACACTGACGTCTCACTGTTTCCTGTTGAGGAAGGGAAGGACTCCCCACCCTTTTTGGTCAAACATCGTTCTGAACCCTCAAAAGCCTTAAAGAATTTCTAGTGAAAACAATAGGCACAGTCCAGTGTTTTGGTTTGGTTGGTGTTGTTTTTCAAATTTTGTGTGATTAATCTTTCCCTCTCCTCCTTTTCCCTCCCACTCCAGCTACTTCAGAAGACTCTTATATGGGTCTCTGGTGGCCACTAGATGACAAATTTGAGTCACAGGCACAGGGCTCCAATCTGAATACTCAACCCAAAACCCAAAACCCCTTCGAAGACTTGTTACTCTATCTAGCATGCATGATGGCCTTCTCTTTTTTTTTTTTTCTTTTTTTTTTATTTGAAAATTATTTATAAAACATCTAAATATTTTTTTTTATTCTTATGTTAATCCCCATACATTACATCATTAGTTCTAGATG
>NW_027769574.1:0-295 GCF_054177405.1 Leptonychotes weddellii
GATTTTATGATTTGGACTCGGCTTCTTGAATTTAAAGTGGAGGTTGCACATGACTGATGAAATCCACATCATCTTCCATGCTGCCTGCTAGAGTGGCTTACAGCTCAGTTAACAAAGTCAGCCACATCAGGATGAAACATGTGCATGAGTCAATTTCATGTAGAGGCCGCCTGGGGAAATCATGATGGCCTCAGCCTAAGTACAGATTCCATCCAGGTTTAACATTATACATCATGATATGGTAATTTATTCTCTAAAGCCACAGCCTTGATTTGTTTCTCAGAGTCCGCTTGAT
>NW_027769575.1:0-295 GCF_054177405.1 Leptonychotes weddellii
ACATAGAAAAGGCAGCTGGCTTGGCTGAGGGTCCCTGTAGGACAAAGCTAAAGTCCCAGAACCAAGGGACCAAGGCCCTGACTCCTCACCCTGTCGGATGCCCCTAAGACCCCAATCCTCAACTTCTCCCAGATGACTAAGAACCAGAGACGGGAGCCATGACCTCCTATGGGCCTTCCAGCAAGAAAGCCCATGAAAGAGAGGCAGGTACACAGAGACAGAGAGGAGACACAGAGACAGAGACAGAGACAGAGAGAAGAGACACAGAGAGAGACAGAGACAGACATAGAGAGAC
>NW_027769576.1:0-295 GCF_054177405.1 Leptonychotes weddellii
GGTGAGTAGGAGGAAGCCTGAAATGGTCAGGGGTAACACCTGACTGGTATTTCTGACCCAGCACCCATGGGGCTTGGGGATCAGTTGGCTGGGGACGAAGGAGAGCAAAGAGGGTTGACTCTGAGTTTCCCAGCTCACGGGATGGCGCAGAGGCTTCTGGGGGAGAGAAGAGGCCCGGGGGGAGGCTGTGAGCTGGAGAAGCACGTGGACAACACCGGCGGGGTGTCCGGGGCCCTGGGGAGGCAGAGAGACAGAGCTCAGTGGGGCTCCGCGAGAGATGCGGAGATTGTTGGAC
>NW_027769577.1:0-295 GCF_054177405.1 Leptonychotes weddellii
TTCTGCATGGAGCACTGGGTGTTATGCACAAACAATGAATCATGGAACACTTCAGCTAGAACTAATGATGTAATGTATGGGGATTAACATAAGAATAAAAAAAAAAAAAAGAAAGAGGTGGAGGAAGAGAAACTTGAAGGACACAAGCTGGAACAGCCAAGGAGAACAAGGAGGACCAGAAATGTGTGGTATCAAGGAAGTAACATTCCAACAAAGACTCCTTTACATCAGACTCAAAGGGAAACCCAGGATAAGGACTGAAGTACATCTGTCTGCTGGGGGTGGCAAATAGGAA
>NW_027769578.1:0-295 GCF_054177405.1 Leptonychotes weddellii
TTTTTCCAAACACTTAGGTAATTTTGACACGCTTCTAGTATGACCGAACTGTCCTTACATTTCCAAAGGATTCTATGTGTATGCATTTTATAATTCACTTACAGAACCAACATTAACTGAGTACGTATATGTGCCAGGCACCATGCCAAGTGTCGAGGACCCAAGGATGAATAAAAGACCAGTCCTGCCCTCGGGGTAATCCCCGCAGTGCTACAGTTCAGGAAGTACGCTTTCTGTTTAACGGATGAGGGCATTAAGATCAGCAAGGTTAAGTGAAATGTCTGCGGTGACCCAG
>NW_027769579.1:0-295 GCF_054177405.1 Leptonychotes weddellii
AAAGGCTTATGCTTACTCAAAGCAGTGCAGTGAAAGGTTTGTCAAGCAGTTTTCATGTAATGATTCAGGCACGAGTCCTTCCATTTAGCGTCTCTGATGATGTACATAAACTCCTTGTTCTCTCCATAATCTGGACTGAATAAAGGGAAATGAGAGAGTGAGGATCAAATATGTGTCCAGAAGTGGTCCGTGTCCCACTGCCCCCAACTAATCACATTGCCCCACAGAGTTGCATGGGACCTGGAAGTTCAGCTTTCTTCTGTGGCAGAAGGGAAATAAAGTGACTCCTCTCTGC
>NW_027769580.1:0-295 GCF_054177405.1 Leptonychotes weddellii
GGTTTTGAAATGGATAAAACAAATGTACCTGGCAATTTTTTGGATACAAAACATTCTTCATGGTATCCTTAATTCATTTTACTCTTTTAGTTTTTGTTTTTTTTTTAAAGTCTCTAGATGCAATGTTATAGGTTGGTGATAGATAAAAAATGTGTATTTTTATGGTATGGAAAATAAATAACTTTCTGGAAAGAAGAAAAAAAAGTAATGCTGCTGCTGAAGTCTTTTGGATTACTTTCTTCGATAAAGACTAGTAATAATTTACTTCACTGCCTTTCCTTACTGGCTTTTTAAA
>NW_027769581.1:0-295 GCF_054177405.1 Leptonychotes weddellii
GACAGATGCCTTCATCGAACACACCTTCATTGTTGCTACCCTGCCCTGCTATTTTAGGTTCTGGGGATACAAGGAAGACTTAGGAGAGATTCCTGTTTGAGTTGCTCACCATCCACTTGGGGAGACAACTGGGGATATGGATCATCACAGAAGTGGAGAGATAGGGGCTCCCCTGTTTCTTGGCTGTGTGGCCTCAGGCAAGTAGCACCACCTCTCTGAGCCTGTTTCCTCATCTGTACAGCAGAGATGACAATGATCTCTACCTCACAGGGTGGTGGTGAGGATAAAGTGAGGT
>NW_027769582.1:0-295 GCF_054177405.1 Leptonychotes weddellii
ACCGTGTTTCTTTAACATGTCACTTTATTACGAAGTGACCAGACATTTTATATCAAGTAAAGTTAGCTGTAGGTTTTTATTTCTAGTATGTGCAGTATTGCATTGAGCATATGCTTATATTCTGGAGGCTAATCCTTCAAGAATCAGATATTAAAATTGGTATCATACCATCCACTTTTTTCAAAGAAATGGAACAAATAATCCTAAAATTTATATGGAACCAGAAAAGACCCCAGATAGCCAGAGGAATGTTGAAAAAGAAAAGTAAAGCTGGTGGCATCACAATTCCGGACTT
>NW_027769583.1:0-295 GCF_054177405.1 Leptonychotes weddellii
GGAGGGCTGTGCCTTGCTCCTGGGGCACTCCAAGCTGCCAGGCAGAGACTGGGCGGCAAATGTTTACTGAACTCGTTGTGCTGGGTAGCCTGGGCGCTGGGGATTGCAAAGAGGCAAAGCCTCCATTTATGTGTTCATTATTTATTTATTCATTCAGCAAATATTTATTAAGTGATTTACTAGCTCCAGATCCTATGCTGGACACCAGGGAGACAAGGTGAGCAGGGCATCCGGGTCGTGCTCTCAAATGGCACAGAGACCGTGGGAAAGACTCAGACCATTAAACAAGTAGCAA
>NW_027769584.1:0-3853 GCF_054177405.1 Leptonychotes weddellii
TGTAGGTTACATATCTCTTCTCCCGAGCTGCTTTCAGGATTTTCTCTTTGTCTCTGAGACTCGTAAGTTTTACTATTAGATGTTGGGGTGTTGACCTATTTTTATTGATTTTGAGAGGGGCTCTTTGTGCTTCCTGGATTTTGATGCCTGTTTCCTTCCCCAAATTAGGGAAGTTCTCTGCTATAATTTGCTCCAATATACCTTCTGCCCCTCTCTCTCTTTCTTCTTCTGGGATCCCAATTATTCTAATGTTGTTTTGTCCTATGGTATCGTTTATCTCTCAAATTCTGCCCTCATGATCCAGTAGTTGTTTATCTCTCTTTTTCTCAGCTTCTTTATTTTCTATCATTTGGTCTTCTATATCACTCATTCTCTCTTCTGTCTCATTTATCCTAGCAGTTGGCACCCCCATTTTTGATTGCACCTCATTAATAGCATTTCTGATTTCGACTTGGTTAGATTTTAGTTCTTTTATTTCTCCAGAAAGGGTTTCTCTAATAACTTCCATGCTTTTTTCAAGCCCAGCTAGTATCTTTAAAATCATCATTCTGAACTCTATTTCTGACATTGTACTAATGTCCATATTGAGTAGGTCTCTGGCAGTCGGTACTACCTCTTGTTCTTTTTGTTGAGGTGATTTTTTTCCATCTTGTCATTTTGTCCAGAGGAGAATAGATGAACGAGAGAACAAAATGCTAACAGGGTAACAACGTCCCCAGAAAATATACTCTAAACAATTCAGAAAAGACCTGAAGCCAGGGGAAAAAAAGGGAAAGAAAGAAAAAGAAAAAGAAAAAGATAAAAACAAACAAAAACAGGACAAAAGAAAACAAAACAAAACAGAATATGATCAAATATGATCAGGCTCGAGCATAGATCAGTGTCACACACTAGATTTTGGGTGTATTTTGGTCTGTTAGAAGAAAGTGCCTCCCAAAATTTTAAAGAAAGAAAATTTATGTATCTACAAAAATAAGGGTTAATATGATGAAGGAATGGAATATGACTGTAAAGATGAAAATTATAAAAAATTTTATAAAAGGAATTGATAAGAAGTTGTTTGAAAAGGGAAAGAAAAGGATTTAAAAAAAAAAGCGAGAGAAGGTGATCAGGCAGGAGACTCACAAAGCCATACACTAGAGATTTAGGGTATATTTTGATCTGTTAGAAGAAACTGTATCTCAAAATTTTAAAGAGAACAACTTATATATATATATGCCAAAAATAAGGGTAACTACAATGAAGGGATAGAATATGAGTCTAAAAATGAAAAATAAAAATGTTTTTTAAAAAAGAGTTTGATAAGATGTTGGTTGAAAAAGGGAAAAAGAAAAATTCAAAGAAAAAAGTTAAAAAAAAATTAATTTTGAAAGACTAAAGAATCATGGTAAAAAAGCCATGAATTCTATGTGCAGTATTCCCCTAGCGCCGGAGTTCTGCCCTTCTCATTGATCGGTAAACTTGGTCTTGGCTGGCTGTTCTTGCTGATCTTCTGGGGGAGGGGCCTGTTGCCATGGTTCCCAAATGTCTTTGCCGGAGGTGGAATTGCCCCGCCCTTGCCTGTCCGAGCTAAGTAATCTGCTTGGGTTTGCTCTCGGGAGCTTTTGTTCCCTGCAAGCTTTCCCTGAAGGCTTTCCCTACAGCTTTGGAGGACGAGAGTGAAAATGGCGGCCTCCCAATCTCTGCCCTGGAGGAGCCGAGAACTCAGGGCCCCACTCCTCAGTATGCCCCCAGAGAAAAGTAGTCAGTCACTCCCATCTCCCCGGTCTCCAGCCGCACTACGTGCTCACCTGGCCTGTGACCGAGCATTTCTATCTCTGGCACACGACCCCGGGTGGAGTCTCCAAACCCAGCAGATCCCTGTGGTGCGCTCCCATGCCGCTCCTCCCAGGGGAGGAAGGGGAGTCTCCCCGGATCTGCTGCTTGTTGGGTCCCTGCTGGAGGAGCAGTGGCCCGACTGGGCCTCGGATCTCGGTTTATGGCAACCCCGAGCTGAGAGCCCACTCCTTGGCTCCGTCTCTGCAGCCGGCTTCCCCGCTCCGATACCTGGGAGCTCTGCCACACTCAGGCACCCTCGGTCTTTCTGTGACCCCGAGGGTCCTGAGACCACACTGTCCCAGCGAGGGTTCCACCCCCGCTTAGCCACTGGAGCAACGTCCCTCAGCAGAGCCAACTTCTAAAAGTTCCGATTTTGTGCTCCACTCTCTGTCACTTGCCAGATGTGGCCGATGGAGGGTCCCTCCCCCGCCATCAATCCTCCCAAATATCGCCTCGGATTCACTTCTCCACACGTCCTACCTTCCAGAAAGTGATGGCTTTTCTGTTCAGAGTGTTGCTATTCTTTTCTTCAATGTCCTGTTGAGTTCGTAGGTGTTCAGAATGGTTTGATCCCTATCCAGCTGAATTCCTGGGACCAGACGAAATCCAGGTCTCCTACTCCTCCGCCATCTTGCCTGGAGCTTTCTTTCTAATATGGAGTTAGGCTTTAAATATTCATTTATAATTGTGATAAGTGCTGTGAAGGAAAGTGCATTTCTACAATGAGGATGAGTTAGCAGGAAGATTTATTGTAGATGAGGAGGTTAAGAAAGGCCTCCCCAAAGTAGAGAGTTTGGAGCTGAAACAAGGAGGGAGGTGGTTACTATGGAAGAAGAGAAGCGTGGGGTATGTTTTAGGGACAGGGAGAAGCATGTATGAAAAGGATTTGTGATCTATTTGAGGAACTGAAGGAAAACCATAGAGAACAGAATGTATGTGGCATGTCGGAGTATGGCATGAGATGGGATGCAGAGTAAGGTGGGGTGAAGAGGTGGTGAACCATGTGAGCTTTGTAGAAACTTTAAGGTCTGTGGTAGTATTTTAAGAATAACAGCCTTTAAAGAGTATTAAGTAGAGTGTACATGTTCTGCTTAACATTTTTACAAAAATTGGGTGCTGTGTGGGACATATGTTAGAGTCAAGGATGATTATGGAGAGACCAGGAAGGGTATCAAAGTAGCTGAGCTGAGAGGTGCCAGCAGTCTAGACAAAGATGATAGCACTGGAAATGTAGACAGGCTTTGGTGATTCACAGGATGTAGAAGTGAATTACAGACAGACATCCAGCATGATGCCCAGCTTTCTGACTGGTGACTAGTTTTCCAGTTTACTGGAATCAGGATTAACTGAATGTTTGGGGGCAGTATACATGAGTTTATTTTTAGACTTTTTTGTCTGAGATGCTTCTGAGGTGTCCAGGTTAAAATGCTGAGAAAGTAATTGCCTGTCTGGATATAAAGGGAAAACATGGGCTAAATATAGTTGCCATATAGTGTTTGGATAGTGGATGCGTCCCAGCAGTTGGAGAGTCCAGCAGAGGGGTGGGAGGATGTCTAGGAAAAGAAGATGTGATATAATCAAAGGGAACAATATTTAGGAGGCAAAATTACCTACTCAACATAAAAGTGGCAGGGGTGATGATGTTGAGGGAAAAGATAAAAATTTAAAGATTAACTTTAGCTTTATTGTGAATATTGAAAGAAACTGGGTATTCATCCTGTCTGATGGCTGAGTAATGTTCCATTGTGTATATGGACCACATCTTCTTTATCCATTCACCTGTTGAAGGGCTTCTTGGCTCTTTCCACAGTTTGGCTACTGTGGACATTGCTGCTATGAACGTTGGGGTGCATATGGCCCTTCTTTTCACTACATCTGTATCTTTCGGGTAAATACCTAGTAGTGCAATTGCTGGGTCATAGGGTAGCTCTTTTTTTAACGTCTTGAGGAACCTCCATACTGTTTTCCAACGTGGCTGTACCAGCTTGAATTTCCACCGAGTGTAAGGGGGTTCCTCTTTCTCCACATCCTCGGC
>NW_027769585.1:0-295 GCF_054177405.1 Leptonychotes weddellii
CCAAATTTTGTTTTACTCAGAATCTGGTAGTTCCATAGAAATGCCAGGTACATCTTGCAGAAATCTGATTCAAGGTGTTTTGTTTTGTTTTTTAAGTTAACCTAGCAATATTTAAAAATTTTTTTATTATTATGTTATGTTAATCACCATACATTACATCATTAGTTTTTGATGTAGTGTTCCATGATTCATTGTTTGCATATAACACCCAGTGCTCCATGCAGAACATGCCGTCTTTTATACCCATCACCAGGCTAACCCATCCCCCCCACCCCCCTCCCCTCTAGAACCCTCA
>NW_027769586.1:0-295 GCF_054177405.1 Leptonychotes weddellii
TCAGAAACTTCATTCCCGTGGGGAAAAAATTGCAAGGATTGAAAGTAGCATAGAAATGATCATCTGCATCAAAAAGGTACACACTTATTGTCCCATTGAAAGATAGAACATTTACTACAAACTGCATAGTCAGGTGTGGTTATTCACCTTGGTTAAGAGCAGATGTCTAAATTATCTTGTCATTTGGAATAAGGATAGGTTGTCAAGAGTGCCAAAATCTTCTAGGTCCTTGTCTATGGAATTTTCACTACAATTACTTTCCCCTGATTTCCTCTGAAATTGGGTATTCAATTAA
>NW_027769587.1:0-295 GCF_054177405.1 Leptonychotes weddellii
AGCCTCGCATCGGGCTCCTTGCTCAGTGGGGAGCCTGCTTCTTTCTCTCCCTCTGTCTGCCACTCCCCTTGCTTGTTCGCTCACATGCTCTCTTTCTCTCTCTCTCTCTGTCAAATAAATAAATAAAATCTTTTTTAAAATTTATTTATTTGAGAGAGAGAAAGCACGAACGGGGAGGAGAGGGAGAAGCAGGCTCCCCGATGAGCAGGGAGCCCAACGCCGGACTCGATCTCAGGACCCTGAGATCACAACCCGAGCCGAAGGTTGACACCCAACCGACTGAGCCACCCAGTGC
>NW_027769588.1:0-295 GCF_054177405.1 Leptonychotes weddellii
TCCTTCCCCTATTCACACTCTGAATGTTTATTATTCAGACATAAAAAAATAAAATTGCCAGCCCACATTGTTATTAAATAATATAGAGATGCGTTATTTTTTTTTTTTTTAAAGATTTTTATTTATTTGACAGAGAGAGATACAGCGAGAGAGGGAACACAAGCAGGGGGAGTGGAGAGGGAGAAGCAGGCCTCCTGCCGAGCAGGGAGCCCGATGCGGGGCTCGATCCCAGGACCCTGAGATCATGACCTGAGCCGAAGGCAGACGCTTAACGACTGAGCCACCCAGGCGCCCC
>NW_027769589.1:0-295 GCF_054177405.1 Leptonychotes weddellii
GATTTTATGATTTGGACTCGGCTTCTTGAATTTAAAGTGGAGGTTGCACATGACTGATGAAATCCACATCATCTTCCATGCTGCCTGCTAGAGTGTCTTACAGCTCAGTTAACAAAGTCAGCCACATCAGGATGAAACATGTGCATGAGTCAATTTCATGTAGAGGCCGCCTGGGGAAATCATGATGGCCTCAGCCTAAGTACAGATTCCATCCAGGTTTAACATTATACATCATGATATGGTAATTTATTCTCTAAAGCCACAGCCTTGATTTGTTTCTCAGAGTCCGCTTGAT
>NW_027769590.1:0-295 GCF_054177405.1 Leptonychotes weddellii
CAGGGACTGCAGTTCGTGTGTGCGTGACTCCGCTGCTTGGGGTTTCCACCCCAGGGGTTGCAGTTCACCGTTGGGACTCCAGCGCACCAGTTTCCATCTCGGAGGCTGCAGTTTGCGTGGGCGGGACGGTCACTCCGGGTTTCTGTCCGTGGGGCTGCGGTTCGCATGCGCGCAACCCCGCCAGTCTGGTTTTCCACACCGGGGGCTGCCCTAAAGTCCTTTCCCGAGGCTACCGGTCTGCGAGTCTGTGCCCCGTCTGCAGCGCGGAAGGCTGTCACTCACCGGTGGTGGCGGA
>NW_027769591.1:0-295 GCF_054177405.1 Leptonychotes weddellii
TTCTCGTGTTTGCAGAGAACTTCCACGGGCTGCCATTTGGTTTCACCCTCACATCTTCCCTGCCAGACAAGCATATTCTCCCCATTTTACAGAAGGCGAAATGGAGGCTCAGAGAGGGGGAGTGATTCTCTCAAGGTCATAACAGCTAGTAAGAGGGGAAGCTGGGACTCTACAGCCCATTCTGACAACCCCTCCCTACTCCAGCCTTGGCCAAGGTGCCTGGGCACCAAACACGGGGCTCTCAGGCATAGCCTTTCCATCCATTCCTGGCTCATTGCTTAGTGCCAGCTCAAGA
>NW_027769592.1:0-295 GCF_054177405.1 Leptonychotes weddellii
GACACTGGACCCTGAGAGAGAAGGGGAGAGCAAGGGCTATTTTCCGCAAAAAATAAAAAATCAGAGACATACAACACTCTGACACCAACTCACCCAGCTATGCCATGGGCCCGGGAACCAGAATATTGTCCTCAGATTGAATGAGTCAGAGCTAAAACAAACCTCTCACTAGTGAAAAAGCCATTTCTTTTTTTTTTTTAGCATATTATAATTTTATTTAAAATTTATTGATAGTATTATTTTTTTATTCTTATGTTAATCCCCATACATTACATCATTAGTTTTAGATATAGTG
>NW_027769593.1:0-295 GCF_054177405.1 Leptonychotes weddellii
TCATTAAAAGTAGTAATAGTGTACAGTTTCATTCATATAATATACCAGTGTGGGTTCCTGAGTTGTGACAAATGTACCTTAATAAGATATTAACAATTAGAGAAAGTGGGTGCAGGATATATGGAAACTCTCTGTTCTACTGTTGCAACTTGTCTGTAAATCTAAAACTCTTCTAAAATAAAAAGGTTATTTTTTAAAGTAATGTGTAGCCCAGAAGGTTCTTTACTCTTAAGAATATATCCATTTGGGGTGCCTGGGTGGCTCAGTTGGTTGAGCAACTGACTCTTTTTTTTTT
>NW_027769594.1:0-295 GCF_054177405.1 Leptonychotes weddellii
CTGGGTGTTATACGCAAACAATGAATTATGGAACACTACATCAAAAACTAATGATGTAACATATGGTGATTAACATAATAATAATAATAAAAAAAAATAGGGACACTGAAGTCCTCCAGCTTTGTGATTTTGTCGGACACCTATTTCAGCTCTGTTATGGATTACACAGGTCTCTGTGCATTGACCTGGAAGCATAGATGACACATGGATATGCTAGCCCTTCCTGTAACAGGAGCCCAATGCCAACCCAGAACTGGGTGTGTCAGGAACACCTGTGTCCTCCACAGGCAGAACG
>NW_027769595.1:0-3853 GCF_054177405.1 Leptonychotes weddellii
CCCTCCCCAATGTCCATCACCCAGCCACCCATCCCTCCCACCCCCCACCACTCCAGCAATTCTCCGTTTGTTTCCTGAGCTTAAGAATTCGTCGTATCAGTGAGATCATATGATACTTGTCTTTCTCTGATTGACTTATTTCGCTTAGCATAATACCCTCTAGTTCCAACCATGTCGTTGCAAATGGCAAGATTTCTTTTTTTGATGGCTGCATAATATTCCATTGTATATATATATATCACATCTTCTTTATCCATTCATCTGTTGATGGACATCTTGGCTCTTTCTATAGTTTGGCTATTGTGGACATTGCTGCTATAAACACTGGGGGCTCGTACCCCTTCGGATCCCTACATTTGTATCTTTGGGGTAAATACCCAGTAGTGCAATTGCTGGGTCATAGGGTAGAACCATGAGCATTTTTGTTAAATGTATATAACTAAGGGGACTTTGGACTACCACATTGGAAAGAGTTTTGAAAAACCTTTAAATCATATGGGCTTAGGATTCTGCCTCATAATTTACTCACTAGGTCATCACAATCACAAGATAAGGCCTCACTGAGCCTCAATTTTTTCATCTGCAAATGTAAATGGAAAATGCCAACAGCATAGAAGTCATGCCCTACATAACTCTTAAGACTATCATCAGAATCAAAATAATTTAATGAATGCCAAAGTACTTTATACACCAATCTATTATGTAAATGTGGAATGGATTATAATACAAAAAGTTTTTTATCTGATTTTTTAATTTTAACTTTTATTTTTCAGAGAATTTTTTGAAAACTACATATGACTCCAGTCATGGTAATCATCAATGAGGAAATGCTATGTTTACCTTAAAACACTTACTAGACAATATAGAATCAAACTACAGACATGCACACAATAGAAAATAAGCATTATTTTCTTTTCAAGCCGGTTATCAATGTGTTTCTTTTTTTCTGTAACCTAAGGAGGAAATATATCACAACTAAGAAAAAAAAAAGGAGGGGAAAGACACTATGAATCTGCTTGGGTTCTATTTCTGCCATATATGTTTTTGAATATAAGTCTTGCCATCTTTGGTACCAGTTGCTTTATTTGAAAAATGAAGAGCTAGAGTATATCAACTTTAAGGTTCCTTTCAGTTATATATTTCTAGAGATAAAGCCAAAAGTTGCTTTATTCTTATGAATGCTGATCTGTCACTCTGGAAACAATTCAAATCATTCATACAAACCATTTATTGAGTATCAAACATTTATAAGTCACAGACCCCAAAGAAATTAGCCAGACTTAATTTCTCACCCCAAGTAGCAAAGTCTAAAAAAGGAAAACAAAGCACAAAGGTGCAACCACTGAAATATAAAGATAAAATGTATTACGCTAGGTGTTATGGGAACAAAAAGAAAGTAAATATTGTTTATCTTTTCATAAAGTCTACCATCTAGTAGGGGTGAAAGGAATATAAATGATTAATTCCAATAATTTTTTAAGGTAAACAGTGGCCCCATCACATTATCTAACCAACTCCTTCTCCCATTGCTCCATCCCATTCATCCACACTGTATACTCACTTAAAAAAATACAGCTACTCACTTTAAAAAATAACCAAAATACATACTAGATTTGGGATACAAAGGATTCTACTGGTTGGGAGGGAGAAAGAGCCCTATTATTCTCCTTACTGATTACGCCACAAACCAGGATTTCAATAAAAGAGATTAATTATAGAAAGGGGGGGTGGAAAACAACAGACAAAGTAGCAACCCCCCCACTCACCCAGCCAGGAGAATGGAGAGATTACACTAAATTCTCCCTTCTTGTTTAATTGTCCCATACAATCGCTATCAGTGTTTCAAGTCTTTTCACATCCGCTCTTTGTGAAACACATCTAGGAACTGGAACCAAGGACAAAAAGATGATGATGATTCCTGTAATCATAACTATAATTTTTGAACTTATAACATGTGGAAGGCATTAAACTGGACACAAAATGTTTATTATTTTAATGTATGCTTCCATTATTTGTAATATTCTAAACAACCTTGCTAGAAATATTATTGAATTATTAACAAATTCAGCTGGCTAGTAGGCAGCAAAGAATTTAAATCCAGATCTGACTTCCATCTTTTCACTAGATCATCCGAGGCCAATCCCACAAGCCTCAGAAAGAAGAAAACTTTATATTCAAAGGATAGATAGTATTCCTCCTATAGTATTCCAGTTTGCTCAGTGAAAGAATAAAAATGTAAAAATCTTATCAGAATTAACCGTTCGGGGAATTAAGACAGGTTGGAACAATGACAGCATTAAAAAACTCATATTTTGCGTTTAATAAAAAAAGAAAAAGGAAAATCTTTAAAATGTTACAAAATGTCCTAAAACGCCAAATTTTGAAATATGCCAGCATTAGTCACACTTTAACAATTAAACCTTAATAAATGTGGAGTACGCAGTCACTTACTACAAATACCTATTGAATCTTTTCATGTACAAAAATATGTATGAAGAAACTAACATGATCCTTTGGATTTAACATATCATCTCCTTAGATGCGAGAAAATAACGTGACTAATTTTGATGGAAAAGAAATGATACTGGTCATCTCTTTAATTACGCTGAGAAAAATTTAATCTAACATTAGAGAAAAAGGAATTCAACCAAAACATCTGACACAGGTATCAAGAGGATGGATAACACGATCATAAACAATTTTTTGTCAAATATACACAAGTCTTTGAAATTTAAGGTACTAAAAAATAAATTCTGGTTTCCCCTATTACCATTGTCCTGGTCTAAAACACTAAAACTTCAGAATAAACTTCATATGCTTTGCCCCCAGGCAGTCACTTGATCTCAGTGACTGGTTCTTATATTATTTCCTGGGACTACCTATTTCTTTTTATTTCTTTAGTCTTCAGACTAAACCAATACCTCAAGAGCATAAAAACTATTTATTACTAAGATATATGCCTGTCATTTTAATAGACTTCCAGTGTTCTAATCAGTACTACACCTGGCTAGCAAAATAAATTTTCTCATGCTCCTCTCCCACTCATGGAATCTATGACTTTCTGTTAACTAACAATTTCTCTTTCTATTTTGCAACACAAATCTTCCTTATTGATTCCCAAATCCTCACTGCCTCTTCCTCTACCATCATCCTCCTTTGTTTAAAACAAACAAAAAGAAGAGTAATTGTAGTTTGTTAAATGATTCAGCTCTGCATTTACTTTCCATAAAAATGTTAGCACTAAATTATTGATTTGGAACGAAAGAGATGAGGGAAAAGTTCATGTGTAAAATTGGGATGGTTTTCAAAGTCAGAAGAAATGAAAGAGGCTAAATCTTCATGCTTCATTATAGAAAGCCAAAGAAGTTAAAAACTAAAAAGTGGAAACATGGGCAGGTTACTTAGATATGGAGGTAAATACCTTGAGAATCAGCAAAAATGTTGAAATGAATGCCTCTGGGGAAAAGTAAATGGTAAAGGCATTATTCTTTTTTTAATAATAAATCTCGTAGAACTATTTGAGTATGTTATGCATATATAATCTTAACAAAACTAAATTAAAGAGTAAATGGGAAATAAAAATAATTTGAAAAATTAAAAGAAGGTAACTAGCTTAAGAAAATAACAGAATTCTCATCCTCTAAATCAATGATTCTGCTTATGGGAATAAGTAATCTTTAAAAATAAGAAAAAAGTGGGGGCGGAGCAAGATGGCGGAGGAGTAGGAGACCTGGATTTCGTCTCCTCTCAGGAATTCAGCTGGATAGGGATCAAACCATTCTGAACACCTACAGACTCAACAGGAGATCGAAGAAAGGACTAGCAACAACTCTCTGAACAGAAAAGCGACCAC
>NW_027769596.1:0-295 GCF_054177405.1 Leptonychotes weddellii
GGGGCTCTTAATACCCTTAGATAGAATTTCAGGAACTTTTGTATGGGGGCAGGGAGAAGGATGTTTCTCGGTGGGTCCTACGGGGCCCACTGGGAAGGGCGGCGTTGACTGTAACTCAGATTCCACTCTGCTTTGGTCTGTGCCCAGAGCCCCCTTCCTAACCCCTCCCAAGATCTGCTCCTTCTCCTTCCTTAGGACTTAGGTCAGATGACCCTTCCTCATTCCCTGAGTCCCCATCCAAGTCCGCCTGCCTGTCCCTCCGGTGCTTCAGCCTGGTTAAATTCCTTCCCAGCAC
>NW_027769597.1:0-295 GCF_054177405.1 Leptonychotes weddellii
TCCATGGGAAGCCTGCTTGTCCCTCTCCCACTCCCCCTGCTTGTGTTCCCTCTCTTGCTGTGTCTCTCTCTGTCAAACAAATAAACAAAATCTTTAAAAAAAAAATAAATAAATAAGTAAGGATACAGAACACTTAAAAAATTTGACCTATTTAACATACAGTATAACAGAATACATTTTACAGAATATAATTTTACCACTGACATAAAATGGATAAATTCCTTCAAAGATAAAGATTACCAAAGCTCATTCAGGTAGAAACAGATAACCTAAATAGTCCTTTATGTAAAGAAAC
>NW_027769598.1:0-295 GCF_054177405.1 Leptonychotes weddellii
ACAGGTACTCATATCTTTTAGTTCGATACCTAAGAGAGGAACTTACAGGCTAGAGAGGAACATACAATTCCTCTCATAGTCAGCAACTGCACTGCTGTTTATAATCCCCAAAGTAAGTAATGATGTTGACCAGAAGGCATGGTCAATACACTCATAGCAATTTTGTTTGCAATGGCCTCATAATGTAATAAACCCAAGTTCCCCTCAACATAGAAAAGGTAAATAAACTACAGAATAATATCCATACAGTGAAATACTACATGAGTTAGTTTTGTTTTGGGGAGTTTTTTTATGT
>NW_027769599.1:0-295 GCF_054177405.1 Leptonychotes weddellii
GGAGCTTTCTTTAATTAGTCAAATGCATCGGGCCTCCTTCTAAATGGATCTTAAAAGAAGAAAAGAAGTCAAAATAGGCAGCTGAGATCTAGAACGGGACAGGGACCATCTAAAAGGAGCAGAAGATAGGGCTGTCACAAAGCTGACAAGTTATGGGGAATAACACGTGTGGACCCTGGAACGTGGTGAAGGTACCACAAGCATGTAAGTGCACACCTACCAAATTGTTTATATTAGTTTGTGCAGGTTATGACTGAAGAGCAATTACACCTCAACCATACCTCAATAGAGCTGA
>NW_027769600.1:0-295 GCF_054177405.1 Leptonychotes weddellii
CTATCTCTCTCTCTGTCAAATAAATAAATAAAAATCTTTAAAAAAAAAAAAAAGAAATTTTGGTTTCGTTTCTTCCCTATAGCTAGTGGATGATATGGATAGAAGCAAAAGAACTATATGCTTTGTTACTAGATATATGACATAGTTAGGGCTCTTTCCTAGTAAATATTCAAAACAAGTTCTTCCCTAATGACCTCAATAGAAGAAAATGAGCATGGATATCTTACCAGTATCTCATTTCTGGGTATTATAACTAAAGGTCAATTGTCATATTTACTATCATCTCAGATATTTC
>NW_027769601.1:0-295 GCF_054177405.1 Leptonychotes weddellii
TGGGAGAAAGAGCCACTTACTTCTACTTCTCCAGCACAATGAACATTTTAGTGTGATATCATACCTTGTTTTTTCCCTTCTTCTTTTTTTTTTTTAAAGATTTTATTTATTTATTTGACAGAGAGAGACAGCGAGAGAGAGAATACAAGCAGGGGGAGTGGGAGAGGGAGAAGCAGGCTTCCCGCTGAGCAGGGAGCCCAATGTGGGGCTTGATCCCGGGACCCTGGGATCATGACCTGAGCTGAAGGCAGACACTTAACGACTGAGCCACCCAGGCGCCCCTGTTTTTTCCCTT
>NW_027769602.1:0-295 GCF_054177405.1 Leptonychotes weddellii
TCCCTTTGACCCTCCTCCCCCTCGTGCTCTCTGTCTCTCATTCTCTCTCTCTCAAATAAATAAATAAAATCTTTAAAAAAAAAAAAAAGTATTTAAAAAAAAAAAAAAAAGAAGCCAGGCTAGGAATTATCCTTTGTGGAATAGTGACCAGTAGTGACTAAGATGTTGTAATATTCTCTTTTCCATCTGGGTGCAGGTTACATGGGTGTATTAAATTTGTGAAATTCATTAAGATGTTCACCTATGATTTGTATACTTTTCTGGTTGTATCATACACTTCAAAAAAAGTTTTTAG
>NW_027769603.1:0-295 GCF_054177405.1 Leptonychotes weddellii
GCTTTTCCGATGAGAGAGTTGTTGCTCTTTTTTTCTTCGATCTCCTGTTGAGTTTGTAGGTGTTTAGAATGGTTTGATCCCTATCCAGCTGAATTCCTGAGAGGAGACGAAATCCAGGTCTCCTACTCCTCCGCCATCTTCTATTTTATCACCATTGACTTTTTTTTGGACTGAGAAAACCCAGAATTGTATGGTAACAGTTTGAGTAAAATATCGTTTATATGTCTTGTGTTTCAGAGTCTGACCTATTATCGGCTTTCACTGATCACAGACTCAACACCCTGTGATTCTCAGT
>NW_027769604.1:0-295 GCF_054177405.1 Leptonychotes weddellii
ATTCCTGAGAGGAGACGAAATCCAGGTCTCCTACTCCTCCGCCGTCTTGCTCTGCCCCCTGAACCACATCTTCTTTATCCATTCATCTATCAATGGATATATATATATATATATATATATATATATTTTGCATTTTGGTGCCTGTTGCATTAAAAGGAAACATGAACATGTCACACTTTTATTGTTTCTTAATTTTTCTTGATTTTATATACTTAAGATTATTTAGATTTGTGTGTTCTATTACAAGTTTCCCTTTTACAAGGGAATATATTTTCAGAAAAGATTAATTTACAAA
>NW_027769605.1:0-295 GCF_054177405.1 Leptonychotes weddellii
TAAGAGAATTTATACTCCTAGGCTTTTCTTGTGAGTGGAAGATTCAGATCCTCCTTTTCTCACTCTTCACTACAATGTATGTTTTGACCGTAACAGGGAATGGGGCCATTGTTTGTGCTCTGTGGTGTGAATGGCGACTCCACATCCCCATGTACATACTCCTGGGGAATTTCTCCTTCCTAGAGATCTGGTATGTCTCATCTACAGTCCCCAAGATGTTGGTCAATTTCCTCTCAGATAAAAAGACCATCTCCTTTACTGGATGTTTCCTCCAATTTTATTTCTTTTTCTCTTT
>NW_027769606.1:0-3853 GCF_054177405.1 Leptonychotes weddellii
GCATCCCACTACCCTGAGTCCCACTGTGTGTCCTTTGTAAGTCTCTTGTGGCTGTGGCTGGGTGTCCAAGTTGTCCATGCTTGGGATTCTGCAGAAGGGACAGGACAGCAGTAGCCCAGGGCCGGGTGTGACTTCACCCTCCTTCTTCTGGACCTGGCCTGGTCTGGACTGCGACCTGCACCAGAGACCGGGACATGGTGCCAAGGGCTGGGGGTGGCCCTTCCAAGAAAATGGCACTTCAGACTCTGCCTTGCTCAGGCTCTTGGGCCTTCCGGTCCCTGTGCACATCCCAGCTGTCTGACATCTGGTTTCGGCACTCCCAGCATCACGCCTTTCCCATCTCATCTCCACAAGGGCAGCTCCCGTGTCCAGGACCTCTGTGGGGGCTGGGGGGGGGGCGCTGCAGAAGGCTCCGTTCTCTCTCAGGATGGTGAGGCTGGGGGAGGAGGAAGGCTAAGGTGGTGATTCCAGGCCCTTGCTTAAGATGAATCCCAAACGTGAGTTGGGGAAAAATCTGAGAAAAATGGCCCCCTGAGCTTTGAGCCAAGGTTAAGGATGGGGAAACTCTCAACCCTCCCGCCCAGGGAGAGGTGCAGGCCCGCCAGCTAGACGGAGAGCCAATGGCCTGTGTTAGTCTGAAGCTCCAAAGGCAGGGGGAATGCGTCCTGTCCTGCCCCAGCCATAAGGTGTACGGTAGAGCTGCTGTTGGGGCAGGGCTGGGGGATTGTGTGGGGTCTTGGCTCTGGGGCAGAAGAGAACTACCCATGCACTGCCCACTCTGCTCCCAGTATTCCTTCCCTGCTGTCCTCCTCTGCCCCACCTCTTTAGTAATCCAGCCCCTAAGAATATACACGATGGGTGGATTGAAGATACATTGACCTCCAAATCAGATTTGGGAAAAGGTAGTGTGAGGCTCTCTTCCCCTGATCTCTTGGGAAGAAAATAAAGCTTCCCCTTCCGTGAGTCTTATCCCAGGTCCAGGAAATCCAATGTTGGTGAAGGCCATCACTCTCCTGCTTGCCCTTAAATCACCCACCCCTTGTTCAGGGCTCTTTTGGTGTGCAGGGACTGCCTCCTCCAGAAATTCCGGAGACCCCCCCCCTCCCCGCCAGCCTCCAACATTTTAATTGCTTTCCTCAGCTGCTTGGTGGCAACTGGGGCTTAGGGATAGAGGTCCCGGTTTTGTCGGAATGTCATTCCCAAGAAACCCCTCCTCCTTAGCCACTTCCTCATCCTGCCAAAATGCCTGGAAGTGTTTGGGACCCAAGTTCAGGGTGAGGTGATGGACCCCAGTGAGAGGAGAGGAAGAGTATCTGGAGCAGGTTTCCTGGAGAAGTGCGGGTGCCGAGCCACCGTACAGGTGGCTGAGCAGCTGGTTTGCAACCTGATCGACTTGGGTTCTGTGCAGGGGCTCTGCTAGCAGGTGGGATAGTGGGTCAGAGCACCCTGGCCAGAAGGAGTGATGGAGCGATGCCAGGGCTTGGAGATGCCAGGGCTTGGAGCCTTCTGCTGTTTTTCAGTAGAGAAGAGGTCCACCTGTGGTGGGGCCGAGTGGGCTCCCCGGGTGTGGGCACAGCAGTCAGCTGCTCTGATTCTCCCTCATTGTTCCTTGCCCTCGCTGCCCAGCAGGCTGCTGTGAACGGAGCTGGAGGTGTTCTTGAGCAGCAAATGAGCTGGATGGAGAGAAAAGGCCCCTATCCCTGGGTAATGGATATTAGGATTATGGAGAAACCCCAGTTTCCTAAGATGGGTGGAGTTGGGGACCACCAGGCCCTCTGTCTGCATCCGGGGACTTTTGATGGACTAGCCAAGTGGGAGATTCAGCCCCAGCTTCTCCACAGCTTCACCCTGTCATGGTTGGCCATGTACCTGGGTCTATTCAGGGCATCCTGGGGAGTATTGCAGGGAGGTGGCGGACAAGAGAATTCGTGATACAGTGATGGAAGGCTGTTATCCTGGTGTCCCCCTTGCCTCACAGTCAATGTAGTTTTGGAGAGTCGCCAGTGCCCCGAACCCCCCTCACCAGCCTCCTGTATCTTGTCGGTTCCCTTCTCAGTACTGTACCGGCTCAGTGCATCAGGAATGGGTGTGCGGGTGTGGATGAGTGTGAGTGTGGGTGTGTACGTATCAATAAACAACCTGGTTTTAAGACAACCTACACATGGCTCTGGTCTTTTCTTTTTTTTTTTAAACTTAGAGCTCAGCTGACCTGTCCAGCTTCCTCCATAGTCCTCTGGGAAGTAAACATCTGAGTTTTACTTTTTATTTTTTTTATTTTTTATTTTTTTAAAGATTTTATTTATTTATTTGACAGAGAGAGATACAGCGAGAGAGGGAACACAAGCGGGGGGAGAGGGAGAGGGAGAAGCAGGCCTCCCGCCGAGCAGGGAGCCCGATGCGGGGCTCGATCCCAGGACCCTGGGATCATGACCTGAGCCGAAGGCAGACGCTTAACGACTGAGCCACCCAGGCGCCCCAACATCCGAGTTTTAAAGACATAAAGTCAGGAACCTTCTGTTTACTTACCTAACTATGGGATTGCTAGAAAGGCTAATGTTCAGGTTGCCTGTGCCAAGGGAATTAGGAAAAGGAGTGAGGAGCCCTGATGCTGGGCTTGATTTCTTCCTCTTCTTCCTCTCCACTCACCTGGTCCAGCTCCGCCCTCCTCCTGGCCTTTCACAAGGCCCCCAGGGCCACTGCCCCTCCACGGCCCCTGCTCAGATGACCCCTCGGCTCACGCTGCAGCAGCCCCCTCTGCCTGTCGATCAGAGGCCCACCCCCTGCGTGTAGCGTGACGGGCTGCCTGTGACTTGGCTCCAGTGCCCCCTCACTCACCAGTCTGAGTCCACCGAACTCAGAAATGTCAGTCCCTCAGCCCCAACACCAGAAGGCAACACGAGTGCCTCTCGCCTTCCCTTTGCAGCAACGAACCTTCCAGACCCACTTGGAGCATCACCTGGGAGGCATGACCAGGCCCTCCCCAGCCGAACTAGATAAGCAACGACCCTTTGCTCCCTGGCACTCGGCACCCCACCATGCTAGGCAGTCTTTCTCCTCGTCCGTTCCCACGGGGGGCTGTGAGGAAGGCCCTTGGGTCTGTCTTATTGATCTTCGGGTCCCTAGATGGACACACTCGAGTGAATAAATGAATCAACCTTATCTCAGAGGGTTTTTAGGAGGATTATTATTAAATAAAGTAAAACTTACTGGGAACTATTGTGTGCCAGATACCGTTTAAGCATGCTCAATGTATTAGCTCATTTAATCCTCACAGCCCTGAGATGTGTTATCTTGGCTGTTTTGCAGAACAGGAAATTGTAAGGCTCAGACCACACAGCTGGTGAGAGACAGATGTAGGTTCCCAAGCTAAGTCTTCTGACTGCAGTGCCTTGTCCTTTTACTACAATATGTATGTTAAAACTTCTGACCCAATGCCAGGACTCCCTACCAAATGTTACTTGCTTCTCTCTCTCTCTCTCTTTTATTTGCTTCTGTTTTAAGTGAGCTCAAGCCTCTGCCCCTTGGCCCCCCTTGCCCCAGCTCCCTTTCCCAAACCCACACTCATGTGGCACTTGGCTTCTGTGGACTATGTTTCTTCTGCTCACCTAAACTGTGGACTCCTTGAGAGCAGCATAATACACCAAATCCTGGGCGCCTGGGTGGCTCAGATGGTTAAGCGGCTGCCTTCGGCTCAGGTCATGATCCCAGGGTCCTGGGATCGAGTCCCACATCGGGCTCCCGGCTCAGCGGGGAGCCTGCTTCTCCCTCTGACCCTCTCCCCTCTCATGCTGTTTCTCTCTTGCTCGCTCTCTAAAAAATAAATAAAATCTTTAAAAAAAAAAAAAAAGATCTT
>NW_027769607.1:0-295 GCF_054177405.1 Leptonychotes weddellii
CCCCACCAGTTCCTTCTACCCCATCCCACCCTCGCTGTTCTCCAGCCCAGCACTTTCCAGCCTCAGTCCACTGAACCTGGGGGGATTACACTTCTCTGTTTCTCAATGGTTAGTTCCTCTGAGCTATCGTCTCTGCTGGGCCTTCCCAGAACCACTCACATCGACACAGGGTTACCCACACTTTCCTGGGTGCTCCTATTGCATCCTCTTATCCTGACTCTAGAACTCCCTGTACTCGACTATGAGCACATTTGTTTTTGTCAGCCTCCTAAGCCAGGCTACGGAGCTCACTGAG
>NW_027769608.1:0-295 GCF_054177405.1 Leptonychotes weddellii
AAAAAATTCACTTGAGTACCTTTGGCTTGTGCCACTCTAAACTGGCAACAGGAGGGAGTGGAAAAAGAAAATGGGTCATCCAATATTTATAGACAACAGGATCACTGTTGAAAGTCAATACGACCAAATATTTTGCCATTAAAAAATAAGCAATAAAGCTGTGGTTCTAGAAAGTTTTGGAAAAAACTGTATCTCATCTTGTCTCAACCAGTTGAAGGCAATTGTGAATGGTGAGATTCTTTTGTATATTAATTAAACTTCCTTAATGAAGTTCAGATGTAATCCCTGAGGCTCT
>NW_027769609.1:0-295 GCF_054177405.1 Leptonychotes weddellii
TCAGAAACTTCATTCCCGTGGGGAAAAAATTGCAAGGATTGAAAGTAGCATAGAAATGATCATCTGCATCAAAAAGGTACACACTTATTGTCCCACTGAAAGATAGAACATTTACTACAAACTGCATAGTCAGGTGTGGTTATTCACCTTGGTTAAGAGCAGATGTCTAAATTATCTTGTCATTTGGAATAAGGATAGGCTGTCAAGAGTGCCAAAATCTTCTAGGTCCTTGTCTATGGAATTTTCACTACAATTACTTTCCCCTGATTTCCTCTGAAATTGGGTATTCAATTAA
>NW_027769610.1:0-295 GCF_054177405.1 Leptonychotes weddellii
TTTTTGCCTAATGTTTTACAAAAGGTTCAATGTATATATTTGCATGCACCTATGAAAGATGAGATTTCTTTGTAAGAATATCATTCTCATTTCACGGGATTTGAAGTTTTGGATTTTCAAGCTGGCTAGCCATTGATTGAATTCAGCATGATCTAGCTGTCATTTAATATCAAGACTTGTATAGAAATTGTGGGGGAAATCTTTGGCCTACATTTTTTAAAATTTTAAGCAAAAAAGAAACTTGATATAAAATATTCTTGGTATTCTGAATACAGTGACAGCCATATGTTCCTTC
>NW_027769611.1:0-295 GCF_054177405.1 Leptonychotes weddellii
TCGTTGCAAATGGCAAGATCTCATTCCTTTTGATGGCTGCATAATATTCCATTCTATATTTGACTTTTATACAAAGACATTTGCTGCTTTTTTTTAAAGTTTATTTATTTATTTATTTTAGTAATCTCTACACCCTATGTGGGGTTCAAACTTATGTCCCCAAGATCAAGAGTCTCATGCTTTTCCAACTGAGCCAGCCAGGCACCCTCCAAAGGCAATCACTTTTTTTTTTTTTGCAGGACTTGCCATCTCACATTCATCCTCATATCTGGTTACATACATTTTATACCCATTC
>NW_027769612.1:0-295 GCF_054177405.1 Leptonychotes weddellii
ATCCTAATTTCGCCATAAGAGAGGGGCCATAGTCATGGCACCGGGGGCGGGATGTCTGTGTTGGAGGCTGAAGAGAAAGCAAAGATTACTAAATTCCTGGGCGCCTGGGTGGCTCAGTTGGTTAAGCGACTGCCTTCGGCTCAGGTCATGATCCTGGAGTCCCTGGATCGAGTCCCGCATCGGGCTCCCTGCTCGGCAGGGAGTCTGCTTCTCCCTCTGACCCTCCCCTCTCTCATGTGCTCTCTCTCATTCTCTCTCTCTCAAATAAATAAATAAAATCTTTAAAAAAAAAAAA
>NW_027769613.1:0-295 GCF_054177405.1 Leptonychotes weddellii
AACCTGCTTCTCTCTCTCCCACTCCCCCTGCTTGTGTTCCCTCTCTCGCTGTGTCTCTCTCTGTCAAATGAATAAATAAAATCTTAAAAAAAAGTCCTAAATTTTGTGAAAGGTGTAAATTTACAAATTAAAAAAGCTCAAAGAATTCCCAACATGATAAACTCAAAGAAAACCATGACTACACGCATGTAACCAAGCTGCTGAAAATCAAAGACAATGGAAAAATGTTAAAAAGAGCTAGAAAAAAAATGGCATATTACATACAGTGGAACAATGATTCAAAAGATCTTGGATT
>NW_027769614.1:0-295 GCF_054177405.1 Leptonychotes weddellii
GCCTGCCCCTAGCCACCACCCTTGCCATCCTGCACTCTCTCTGCTCATCAGCTGACTGGATGCAGAGGACCCAGAAGAGGACAGTTGACCCACCAGTGGAGGGACCTGAATCCTCGAGTCACTGCTTGGAGGAGAGGATTAAGAAGTACTGCATCAGATGTTGCATGAGTGAGAAATAAGCTTCTTCTATGCTAAGCCACTGAGATTTGGGGGCTGTCTGTTACACCAGTTAGCCTACTATAATGCCTGCACCCCGAAAAGCCATGGGGTACTTTCCAGGCTCCAGGAGGGAGGC
>NW_027769615.1:0-295 GCF_054177405.1 Leptonychotes weddellii
CCACAGGGCCGCCCTGCATGGGGGGGGAGAAACGGCAGAATGAGGAGGGGGTTTTGTCAGCGCCGCCCCAGGGCTTGAGCACGCGTGGGGGCAGACAGGGCCAGCTGGCCCCAGCAAGAGGAGCCCTCAGCCTGTCCTGACCAGGATCACGCTCGGGAAATAGGACACAAGGGGACACACAGAGATACTCGCTCACAAACACACACCTCCCCGTCAAAGCACCCAATACGCTGCAGGCACACACTGACAGAGCCCTCATGAGCAGCCCGCACCAGACACACAAAGATGTGCTCCC
>NW_027769616.1:0-295 GCF_054177405.1 Leptonychotes weddellii
GGGCCCCAATCCCAAAGAGTCTGATTTGGGTCTGGGTCTGGTCCTGGAGGCTGTGTTTCATGACTCAAACTGCCCCGCTCTCTCTCTGCCATCCCACGGTAACACCACCAAAGCAGGCAGCTCAGATCACAGCTGGAGGAATACTGCATGGAATGCATCCAGACTCACGGGATGTACCATTCTTCTTTTTGGGGGGGGGGATTATCAAAAATAGTGAACGATTGATTATGTTGGGGTTTGCCTTCCCATTCCCAGCTGTGGGAAAGCATGAGCCAATTTCCTTTTAACTCAAGCC
>NW_027769617.1:0-3852 GCF_054177405.1 Leptonychotes weddellii
CGCTTAACCGACTGAGCCACCCAGGTGCCCCCAGGATATGTTTTTTTTAATTTGGTTACAAGGTGACAGAAATGACTGTTCACATCTTCCATCATTCTAAAACAAAAACAAGTTTATGTATTTTTTTTTTCTTTTTACTCAAAGATACATTAGCGTTCCCTTTAGCAGTGTAGTGGTTAAGGGAACAGACTTTTAAGACAAACTGCCTGTATCTAGCTTAACCACTAACTAGCTGTGTGACCTTAGACAAATCACTGAAACTTTCAGGGCCTCAGTTTTCTTATCTGTATGAGAGGCACAATGGTAGTACGTATTTCTAGAGTTATGAGGATTTAAAAATTAATGAATAATAGGAGAGTATCTGAAACACAGCAAAAATTCAGTAAATGTTGGCTGCTATTATTATTTACCCCTGATCAAACATGATAATGTAAGCTTAATATTACTCTCAGTTAGGATTTATTTTCAGTTAAGATTTCAGTTAAGATTTACCTGGCACAGGGAAACTGCCTTAGGCTTTAGTGTCAGGTAGATGTAGTCCAAATTCTAGCTCCTCCACTTACTAGGTATGTAAATTTGGTCAAAATATTAACAAATTTATTAATACCAGTTTTCATATTCATAAAAAAGGATGGCATTATGTATATCTTGGAGGGTCGACATGTGGCTTAATAGGAAGTTTGGCATATAAATCATATAAAATATGTGAAAAGTACATAGCCAGGTTTTGAGTTATAGAAAGCATTCATTAAATGTGGCTATTATCTTTAGAAGAAATTATTGATAATATTATCAATATTGTAATTGATATTATAATAATATCAAACAAAGAATGGTCAGGGAAAGAGTTTCATGTTCAGCAAAAGTAGTGTTGATTATAAAGTCTTAGATTAAGATATGCAAATGAAGTTAAATTTGAGGTGTTTTGAAATGATTTTACCCAAACAAACTGCATTTAATGCATGATTGCTTTACTCTCCCGTTAAAATAATTATTGCAAAATCACTCAGCTATTTGGACCACTCTGCACTGGTTGCAGTGAGTCCAGCACTCATGTGTCCACATTTCTCTGATGTCAATTGGCAGTTCAATAGAGCATCACATTGGCATGTGCTATAGAGCATGACTGTGCTGACTGGACATAATTCTAGTTCAAAAGCAAAGAATCTTGACAGCGAAGACAGTTTGAGCATATTAGGAATGCACATATGATATATCTCAAGCTATCTGAAAACTGAATTTAGATTTCTAACTTATATCAGCTAGAGTAAATGTTAGCTGTAGGAACAGACCCCCAAGTCTCAGCAAACTAACCCCAAAGAAGAGCCGTTTTCATATTAGTTTTGCTCACTCACATGTTTTCCAGGCATTTAGGATTAGGGGAAGGGAGATGAGGTTGTGTGACACACAGTTATACAGGACCCAAGCTGACAGAGGCTCTGCTGTCTTCAACACAGGGCTTCCAAGGTGGTTCTGAGTGTCAGAATTCAGCGGGCAGACGTATCTGTAAGTGGTAAATATCCTTGTGGTCACATTTCATTGGCCAGAAATTAGTCACAAGGTCCTACCTTGTTGCAAAGCTAGCTGGGAAATGCAGTCTCTGCCTGATGACAATCACAACTACAATACAAATATTCCTTGGTTGAACAACTCAATCCCATGAAAGGGCCTGCCACATGCTTGTTACAACAGAGTTGTAACAGAGTTATTCCCTTTTTTCTCTCTTCCTTAATTCTTATTTATTTACTTATTTATTTATTTGAGAGAGAGGAGGAGGTGGGACGGGCGGAGGGAGAGGGGGAGAGAGAATCTTAAGTGCTGGGAGAGAGCCCAGCACAGAGCTCGACTTTGGGCTTGATCTCAGGGCCCTGAGATCATGACCTGAGCCAAAGTTAAGAGCCTGACTCTGAACCGACTGAGCCACCCAGGCACCCCTCCCATAAGGCTCTTGTCTTTATGGAATTTTCATAACCCTACCTGCATCCCAAACGTGTTCTTTTTGATAGTGATGAAGATGATGGCATTGGCCATGTAATCAGCACTAGTGACTATGTGCTTGACACTATACCAATGCCATTGTAGATATTCTTTCTTTTACCCTCATACCAGCCCTTTTAGATAAGTCTCATTATACCTATTCAGAGATATGGGAAATTATGTTCAGGTAGATTCAGTAAGTTGCCTAAAGCCCTATGTCTTAGAAAGGGGCAGAGTCAGAATTCAAGTACAGATTTGCCTGACCCCAAAGCCTTTGCAATCAGCCACCCCAGCTGATGATCATTTGCTTAGGCTATTAAGGGTGGAAGTTATTTTATTGTTTTTTTTTTTTTTCCTAGAAAGAGAGAATTACATAGAACTTATAGTTTTTCAAAATATAGAATGAGGATTAACTAAAACACAGTGTATGGGTGCCTGCCTTTGCACCCCAAGTTTCAAGAACCTCAGGGAGTCTCTGAATATGTTGTAGGAATTCCAAGGATCTCTTAAATTTTGGGTATTGTATTATTATTATTTCCATATGTTTTATCAGATTTTCAAGGTCTGTGACATTAAGAAGGTTAAGTACCATTGCATTCTGTTATATACTCTCTCTTCCTGAACATGCAAAGATGTGCTTGTTTGATTAAAGGCTAATTTTCTAATTCCAAAGATATAATAAGGATCAGATCCACCCCACCCCTGCCTGAACGAGTGATCTTCACAGAAATTACACAGACTCATAGAATATGAGTAAAAAAAAAAAAACAAAGCAAAGTTTACAGCCAACTCTTGGCCTCAATGGAGCCTAGAAAGAAGAAAGGGATGACCTCCAACAAAGAGGGGAGAAGGATTTATGACTTCTTGCAGATCAAAGCTCGTTGGAGAAGGAAGTGGAGTGGGTGACAGTAGTGGGATTGTTTCATATGTACCTGGCCTGCAGTAGCTGGGGACCATTTCTCACTGAGGTGGCTGAGTGCTCTGCCTGGGGTCTCAGCTGGGAGCTGTATACCTGCAGTACCTGGGATTGGGGGCACCTCCTGTTGCCTTTGGCTTCCTGGGCCCTTCTTATTCATGAGGTCAGCTGGGTGTGGTTCTGGCTTTCATATCTTGTCACTCAGGAGGCACAGACCAGGGCCACATAGCCTATAGCCCTTTAAAAAGATACTTTGATTGACTTATTTCACGCAGCATGATACCCTCCAGTTACATCCACATCATTGCAAATGGCGAGATCTCATTCCTTTTGATGGCTGCATAATATTCCATTGTATATATATACCACATCTTCTTTATCCATTCATCTGTCGATGGACATCTTGGCTCCTTCCATAGTTTGGCTATTGTGGACATTGCTGCTATAAACATCGGGGTGCACATACCCCTTCGGATCACTACATTTGTATCTTTGGGGTAAATACCCAGTAGTGCAATTGCTGGGTCGTATGGTAGCTCTATTTTCAACTTTTTGAGGAACCTCCATACTGTTTTCCAGAGTGGCTGCACCAGCTTGCATTCCCACCAACAGTGTAGGAGGGTTCCCCTTTCTCTGCATCCTGGCCAACATCTGTTGTTTCCTGACTTGTTAATTTTAGCCATTCTGACTGGTGTGAGGTGGTATCTCATTGAGGTTTTGATTTGGATTTCCCTGATGCCGAGCAATGTTGAGCACTTTTTCATGTGTCTGTTGGCCATTTGGATGTCTTCTTTGGAAAAATGTCTGTTCATGTCTTCTGCCCATTTTTTGATTGGATCATTTGTCCTTTGGGTGTTGAGTTTGATAAGTTCTTTATAGATTTTGGATACTAGCCCTTTATCTGATATGATCTCACTGATAGGAGGAATTCTTAATCTGAGGGTTGCTGGAGTGGTGGG
>NW_027769618.1:0-295 GCF_054177405.1 Leptonychotes weddellii
TAATAGTGATGTCCACGTGGAGGTGAGACTGCATTAGTAGATCTTGCCGTTCACAAGTATTGAGGGATTAGTCTGTGCCAAACAGTGTTAGGTACGTTCTTACCTGCAAAATGGGGACACAAAAACACTATCTCATAGAGTTGGAGAAATAATGAATAGTTTCCATTGAGTTGGTGGTATACAAGAGGTGTTCGGCAAACGTAAACTTTCTTCTGTGAGGACGGATCCTAATGAAATAATGAAAAGGAGCAGAAGATCTTCCTTATGTACAAGGATGTAACCTGGAAGCCACCGT
>NW_027769619.1:0-295 GCF_054177405.1 Leptonychotes weddellii
CCGTCAGTCCCGTAAGTCCTGGGCTCCATTCCCCTTGCTCATCATCTGGATCCACCGGCCCACCACAGTCCTCTTTATTCCCCACCACGTTCCCAGCTGTACCCCCCCCACTCTCTACTGTGGCCAAGAGTGCCCGCCTAATCTAGAAGTGTCATTGGATGCAGAGATGGCCAGTTTGTAGTCCTGTTCAGTGAGCTGCAAGGGGTGCAGATCTCCCTTCATGAAGCCAGAGAGGATGACGAAGCTAAGAACCAAAAGGTTCACGCCCGTGAACACCTTGGTAACCAGGGCCGAC
>NW_027769620.1:0-295 GCF_054177405.1 Leptonychotes weddellii
GATGAATGGACTGAACAAAAGAAAAAAACTGAAAACTCTCATGCTATCTAAATCATGAAATAACACTAGATCAAGACATCTTTTCTTTCCTCAGGCCAACTATAAAAATTGAGACCTTAAATGTCAAATCTGAGTGTTGTGGTTCAGATCCATTTGTACTAGCTAAACTAAGACTTCCTTAAATTTCCTATTTTTAAAACGATGAATTATTGGGCTTCTTCAAATCAAATCATAAACAAAGAGATATTCTTGGGGTTAAGTGGCCAGTGTTAATGAATGAAAAGTTAAATAATAA
>NW_027769621.1:0-295 GCF_054177405.1 Leptonychotes weddellii
GCGAGAGAGAGCGAGCGCGAGAGAGAGCGAGCGCGAGAGAGAGCGAGCGCGAGAGAGAGCGAGCGCGAGAGAGAGCGCGAGAGAGAGCGAGCGCGCGCGAGAGAGAGCAAGAATGCTCAAATGGGGGTAGGGGGCTAAGGGAGAGGGAGAAGCAGACTCCCCATTGGGCAGGGAGCCCAACCCGGAGCTTGATCCCAGGACTCTGGAATCATGACCTGAGTCAAGGCAGACGCTTAACCGACGGAGCCACCCAGACGGCCACAACCTTATCTGAGGTTTACTAGGGCCACAAGGC
>NW_027769622.1:0-295 GCF_054177405.1 Leptonychotes weddellii
CTGAATGCTTATTTGCATATTCCTGTCAATGTCCGTTTCAATTTTCAATATGGTAAATATAAATCCATATAGCCCACATAAGCAAAGTTTTTTAGTATCCGTAGTACTTTTTAAGAGTGCAAAGGGGTCCCAAGACCAAGACATTTGAAAAACACTGCTCTAGACCAACTACGCAAACAAACAAAACAAAACAAAATCTCGCCATGTGACTTCAATCTAAACACAAATAGTGTGGTCCAGAAGAAACTAAAAGAGAAAAAAATACATGTTGAGTATCACCTTCCGTTGGCGCTAC
>NW_027769623.1:0-295 GCF_054177405.1 Leptonychotes weddellii
GAGCCGAAGGCAGATGCTTAACTACTGAACCACGCCAGGAGCCCCTGCCCACAAATATTTTCACACACACTTCCCAAACAGGGCTACAACAGACTGTGTTTTCTCTGGGGCCTCCATGATCAGTCTTGGTACTAGGCACCAGGTTCTATGACTGTTAGTCCTCTGATTAATCCCCGTTTGGAAGGTCAAACCCAACCTCTGACAAGCCAAGGGAGGGAAAGGTTCTTATTTATTGGTTTTGCTAGTTACAGACTGAAGACTGATTTGTTTGCATCATTACTAAAAAGTTATCTTC
>NW_027769624.1:0-295 GCF_054177405.1 Leptonychotes weddellii
AGCCTCGCATCGGGCTCCTTGCTCAGTGGGGAGCCTGCTTCTTTCTCTCCCTCTGTCTGCCACTCCCCTTGCTTGTTCGCTCACATGCTCTCTTTTTCTCTCTCTCTCTGTCAAATAAATAAATAAAATCTTTTTTAAAATTTATTTATTTGAGAGAGAGAAAGCACGAACGGGGAGGAGAGGGAGAAGCAGGCTCCCCAATGAGCAGGGAGCCCAACGCCGGACTCGATCTCAGGACCCTGAGATCACAACCCGAGCCGAAGGTTGACACCCAACCGACTGAGCCACCCAGTGC
>NW_027769625.1:0-295 GCF_054177405.1 Leptonychotes weddellii
GTAGGGCAGATTTGATTACCACCAAGTCGACATTGAAGGAGAGGGGAACCAAAACTCTCAGTCTCCAGCGGCACCATTCAGTTTGTAAATTTTTCTTTTTTTTTTTTTAAGATTTTATTTATTTATTTGACAGAGAGAGACACAGCAAAAGAGGGAACACAAGCAGGGGGAGTGGGAGAGGGAGAAGCAGGCTTCCTGCCGAGCAGGGAGTCCGATGTGGGGCTCAATCCTAGGACCCTGGGATCATGACCTGAGCCGAAGGCAGACGCCTAATGACTGAGCCACCTAGGCGCCC
>NW_027769626.1:0-295 GCF_054177405.1 Leptonychotes weddellii
ACATGACAGATCCAGAAGGCAGGTAGAGGAACAGTGGGTAGAGAGGGTCCCGGCAGGGGGATGAATGGGTGGGCAGGTGCCTGCTGGAGAGCCTACAGCTACAGGACACGCAGCCTGTCCCCAGGGACACCCTCACTTCCCCCTCCCATCACCGCCACGGCCAAGAAGAATCACGCATGGCCGGTTACCTGGCATTACCTGGGGCAGAGCAGGGGAGGGGCGTGAGGACGCCCACAAGCTGGGGGTGGGGCAGGCGAACACACGTGTGCACCCCAGCCCCACCCCACTCAGGCTC
>NW_027769627.1:0-3852 GCF_054177405.1 Leptonychotes weddellii
AGGACCCTGGGATCATGACCTGAGCCGAAGGGAGACACTTAACGACTGAGCCACCCAGGCGCCCCTATTTTAACCATTTTTAAGTGTACAGTTCAGCGGTTTTAATACGTTCACACTGTTGTACAACTATTACCACCATGTACCCCAGAACTCTTTTCATCTTACAGATCTGTCCCGGGCCACCATCATTCTATTTTCAGTCTCTATGACTATTTGGGGTACCTCATATAAGTGGAATCATATATTATTTGTGCTTTTGTGACTGGTTTATGTCAGTGTAATGTCTTCAGGTTTCATCCATATTACAGCATTTGTCAGAATTTCCTTCCTTTTTGAGGCTGAATAATACTCCATTGTATGTATAACACATTTGCTCATCTACTCATCTATTGAAGGACACTTGGGTTGCTTCCAACTTTTGCTATTATGAATAATGCTGCTATAAACATGACTATAGTCCCTGCTTTCAATTATTTTGAATATATGCCCAGAAGTGAAATTGCTGGATCATATGGTAATTCTATTTTTTAATTTTTTGAGGAACTGCCATATTGTTTTCCAAAGTAGATGCATCATTTTATCTTCACATTACCAGGGTTCCAATTTCTCTACATCTTCACCAACATTTATTTTCTATGTTTTTATAAGAGCCATCTTATTGGGTATAAAGTATGTTTCACCTATATTTGACAATATTTTAGATTTAAGCTTGGCAAAGCATGGTTATTAGAGAGGGTATTAGTTTTTGCTTCCATATCTGGAAAGGACAATTGTTATTAATAAAATAATAACTTGGTGGATTATTCTTGTAAAATTCCTAACTACTTTTCTTCGACAGAAGTAGATTTCCATTTCTCCTACAAGTAGGTTGTGGAAAACTTTCTTCCTAATTCTTTACACTACCTATTAAAGTATTACATTTGATTTAGAAGAACACCCTACCTTTCTGCATAGACAAAAAGGAATTTAGGAATGATCAAGTAGTACAAATGTAACATATATCAACTTGCCATTTCTCCCATGCTGACCTGGTGTTCTCTAGTTTTGAGTCTGCCCAAAGTATCCTAGATATTTCTGCTAGCCATCAGGAGCATGATGATTCATGATTAAATACTTTAAATATTTTAAGAAAAAGAATTCCTAGATAATTTTATGCATAGGAAATAACCTTTGTTATTTATGTGTCATATGTGTTTTACTTTCACTAACTGCCAAACAAAAGCAAACAGAACACAAGCAAAAGAAATGACTGATACACCAGAAAACAAAAAATAGCTAGATGAAATCTACTATTTTCATTCTATTATTGCATAACAATATATAAATACAGCCATCTCCCAATTGCTTTAAACATACCTTTTATTCCAGGGCTTCATACTGATCACATATGCTAGTGCAGATATTGATTGCGTGCTATTGAACAAAGGAATAAAGAGAACACTGATCTGGTATTTTCATCTAGTACACATATAATTTAAAATTATTTCAATTCTTAGGGAGAGTTAGTAGGGCGTGACATTATGAGATTGGCAAACACACAAAATCTTTCACTCATTTCAGTGGTTGTGAGCCAGTTCACCTGACATCTATAATTGCTGACAGCAGAATACAAAGGAAAGGAATAAAATTCAAATGGGAAGCTTTAAATAGAACTGTGGTCAATAAACACATTGTAAAGTGAAAGTATCTGATTATCCAGTTACTGCCCACAATTAAGAAGACTTCAAAAGTCTGGACTTTGGCTCCTTACCTAAAATTGAAATTTGGTTTGATGTACTGGATTTAATAGTCTTTACTTCTAAGATCTCAATCAGGCTAAAACTATAGACTTTCAGTTTTGACTGCAATGGAACCAACATATGTGAAGCATGTGGAATTTGTGAATAATGTGCTTTGCTGGGCCAACAGTCTCAATGCCAGCCTAATTGTTCCAAGTAGTGGTTTGTTCCTTAATGAAGATGCCACAATGCAATTGTAGAAAAATAATGATTACTTTAGGACAGATGGCAAAATGGCAAGATGGGGAAATCATCCATATAATTCTGACTCTCAATCCTGAGCTTGATGAAGGGTAAGAGTCTGACTGAATACTCCAGGAGGGGTGTTTTTACAGCTCTGAATCACCCACTTAGGGCTCAGCTCTTCATTCTCTTTTCCTTAAATAATGTAATCTTTGACTATGGGGCTGAAGAAGTGAATGACAATGTTTATTCTTTAACTGATTAAATGCTTTGAGTAATGCTAAAGCATTGTTATATTTTTGCCTCTCTGTGTGTGTCCTAAATTCAAAGGGAAAAGTAAGACTGAAAGTCATACGCATGAGACAACCATCTGGATTTTTTAGGTTAAATCTGAATAGTCATGTTTTTTGACTTTCACAGTTGTTTCTGTACCAATAGACTTGTTTTCGAATATCATGTATGCATCTACTTCAGCAACATGCCTCTCTGAAACTATTAGCATATGGATACACATCTTACTTAATAACGGAAATCTTTACTAATAGTAAAACTAATTTTTAATTTACCTATTATTCTGAAACCAATCACTTGCCTTTTGGTTTTATCATCTACTCTAATAGAGTACTTATCATCTAATACTCTAATAGAGTATATAATACTATTGCAATTTTTCTTGATACGACTTTTAGGCCTCACCTAACCAAGCAAAAGGTACATTTAATTAGCATTAAGGATTGATTATAGCAGGAATTTTTAAGCCAAGCTCAGCAAAACCACTGAAATTTTATGTAAAACTTTGCAAATGCAGGTTCATATCCACTTTTCTTCTAAAAGTGCCTTTAGCATTCATTTAATTGCCATAGAAGGGGTCTCTAACTCAAAACAGGCAAGGGCTACTTAAAATAGGACTGGTGTTATGGACTATTTCATTTTCAAAAGATTTTGCTCAATTGTTCTGAGGAGGTTTTATTTGTATCTAGTCCTAGAGCAAACAGATACCAATCAGTGCACAAATTAATTGTCTTATTGGTGCAACATATGTGTTCAGATTGCTGTATCAGCTGTTTTATTATCCACCACTACTGCTTAGCTATTGGCAGTGTTGATATGTCACTTTGCTTTTGTTGCCTATGGATATTTTTGTCCAGTCATCCATGATAATCTATTACCATAATTCTAGCATTCATTTATTAATTCATTTCTGAATATGTTTTGTGTGCTACTAAATACCCTACAGAATGCTCCATGAATCATTTAAACGAAGATAAGATCTAGTGCTAGAAGGATAATCAGGGGCCATATCTTCAGAAATTTATGTGTCAGCCTAAGGGTTTGGGAATTTATTTATAAAAAATAAGAAACACCGAAGGATTCTTAGGTGGGAAATGACACATTGAATTTGGATTTTCTATGGATCACTCTGGTAGTAGTATGAAAGATGAATTTGAGGGAGATAAGGTCAGAGGCCAAAGTAAGAGGTAAAGAAAACCCTGCTTTTGCCAAGTAGAGGCTGGATCTGAAATAGTGGACTGATTTTAGAAATATTAAGGAGGGAAGATTCACAGGACATAAGTACATTTAGCTATAAGCTGAGATAGAGAAGATAGAGGAAAAAATAACTTTGGAGGAAGGGACTAAGATTTCTGTTTAGGATTTTTGCTTTGGTTTGTTTTGAGTTTTTACACCCAGCTTTGAAACTGTACAGCAAACACCTGAAGGTGGAGATTTTAAGCCAGAGGAATCAGTTGGGGATTTAAAAAGACATCTGGAGGGCGCTGGGTGGCTCAGTTGGTTAAGCCACTGCCTTCAGCTCAGGTCATGATCCTGGAGTCCTGGAATCGAGTCCCAGGTCGGGCTCCCTGCTCAGCGGGGAGCCTGCTTCTCCCTCTGA
>NW_027769628.1:0-295 GCF_054177405.1 Leptonychotes weddellii
AGGAAGGGCGGAGGCTACTGAGCAGCCCATGCCGGCTCGCCTGCCGGGAGCATGAGACCAGGTGCGCAGGGCCGGGCCCCGCGGATTGCCGCCGAGCCTCGGATGGGGGGCTCCGGGGAGAGGCCTGGCCCCCCCCCGAGACCACTGCCCCACAGGCCAGCCAGCACCCACTTGGCCTGGAGCCCCTAGCCTGCAGCGCCTGGCATCCTGAGAGCAGAGGTCCCGTATGTTCCTGTCGAATACGTTTGTAAAACCACCTCATTCTGGGCTTTCGTTTCATTCTTGTGACCTAGGA
>NW_027769629.1:0-295 GCF_054177405.1 Leptonychotes weddellii
CAGAATGGTCTTAAACTCAGACTTCTTCACCAGGACCAGATTTCTCCTCAAGCTTAAAACTCAGATTTCTTCTAAGAGCTCTTCTTAATTGTGCCGTATTTCAATCTGAAAATAAACTACAGTCAATTTTCTTCCCAGATTAAAGGAAACTGCCTCAAAGAACAGGCGAGCTGGCGGTACATAGAATATGTGTACAAGGGTGTTTATGACAGCAACAAGCCGGGGACACTGTTGAATACACTGTCACTTCCACAATCTGGAATATTCTGCGGCTGTGAAAAAGAATGTCAAACTC
>NW_027769630.1:0-295 GCF_054177405.1 Leptonychotes weddellii
TCTTGGGCTTCCGAGCGCACGGAAGGCACTTTCTGAAGCACCAAACAGAAGTAAATGGCACTTGGCTCTTTAAGGAGCATATTTTCTTTCTTTCTTTTTTTTTTTAAATTTATTTGACACAGAGAGAGAGAGCGAGAGAGGGAACTCAAGTAGGGGGGGTAGGAGAGGGAGAAGCAGGCTTTCCACGGAGCAGGGAGCCTGATGTGGGGCTCGATCCCAGGACCCTGCGATCATGACCTGAGCCAAAGGCAGACGCTCAACCAACTGAGCCACCCAGGTGCCCCAAGGAGCATAT
>NW_027769631.1:0-295 GCF_054177405.1 Leptonychotes weddellii
CTCTCTGTCAAATAAATAAATAAAATCTTAAAAAAAAAAAAGAAAAATTTACAAACTGAATGGTGCCGCTGGAGACTGAGAGTTTTGGTTCCCCTTTCCTTCAATGTCGACTTGGTGGTAATCAAATCTGCCCTACAGCTTCAAAGTCAAAAGGGAGAAGACTTTTGCTCACCTTCGGGAGAAGAAAGCTGTGTATCTTTGGAAGAATTTGGGAGAACTTCCTGGGGGGTTGGTTGGAAGCTATTTGAGTATCATCACCCACCCTCATACCCAAAGCCCCTGCACCTTGCCTCCC
>NW_027769632.1:0-295 GCF_054177405.1 Leptonychotes weddellii
ATCTAATGTACATTGAAACATTGGTAATTGATAAATTTTTATGTATCCTTCTTCCAAAAGTACTTGCATTTTAAAGACAAAAATTATTAACAGTGCATATCCTCTGTTATGGTAGAATTTCAAGTATGATTTATATATTGAAAGGATATATGTGTTTTAGAGAAAGTTCATTTTTCTCTGAAATGGGGTCATATAAGAATGTCCTCATCCAGGGGCGCCTGGGTGGCTCAGTTGGTTAAGCAACTGCCTTCGGCTCAGGTCATGATCCTGGAGTCCCGGGATCGAGTCCCGCATC
>NW_027769633.1:0-295 GCF_054177405.1 Leptonychotes weddellii
ACTCTGTGCCTTCTCTAAAGCAGAGCCGCGTGACGAACAGGGGTTCACGGTCTGTTAGACCCGGGTCTGAGCACTGGCTTGGCCCCCTCTCGGCTGGCCGTGGAACCTCACACGTGGTCTCCGGGCGCTGGTGTAATCACCGTCCACCCGCAAAGTGGGATGATGGAGAGTGCTGTTCTGAGGGGCGCAGGGGAGAATTTATGGGTGGTGCAGCCAGAAGAGTGCCTGGTACCCCGGGATGCTTTCATTTCTCAAACAGGGTGGCATGACTCTGTTTTTCCTCTTGTTTCAGGGC
>NW_027769634.1:0-295 GCF_054177405.1 Leptonychotes weddellii
TATCTTGGGCTTCCGAGCGCACGGAAGGCACTTTCTGAAGCACCGAACAGAAGTAAATGGCACTTGGCTCTTTAAGGAGCATATTTTCTTTCTTTCTTTTTTTTTAAATTTATTTGACACAGAGAGAGAGAGCGAGAGAGGGAACTCAAGTAGGGGGGGTAGGAGAGGGAGAAGCAGGCTTTCCACGGAGCAGGGAGCCCGATGTGGGGCTCGATCCCAGGACCCTGAGATCATGACCTGAGCCGAAGGCAGATGCTTAACCCACTGAGCCAACCAGATGCCCCAAGGAGCATAT
>NW_027769635.1:0-295 GCF_054177405.1 Leptonychotes weddellii
TGATTTTGCTGAAAAAGTCCAATGTCATTCCCCAATTCAAAATATATTTTTTATGATTCCCTACTGTCCTCTAAATAATGTTTTAACAATTCTAGCCTGGCTGGTTAAAGATCTGCTAGTCTGCTCTCTGAGCCATGTCTTCTTCCACCTGTGGTTCTCTTCATCTTACGCTGTTGCTTCTTTTTTTTTTTTTTTTTTTATTCTTATGTTAATCCCCATACATTACATCATTAGTTTTAGATGAAGTGTTCCATGATTCATTGTTTGTGCATAACACCCAGTGCTCCATGCAGAA
>NW_027769636.1:0-295 GCF_054177405.1 Leptonychotes weddellii
GGCCTTGTGTAGGTGGCGAACTTCATTGTTCAACCTTGCCTTAGCTCTTGGTTGTCTGTTGAACCTTTGTGATTGTCTAAGCAGCCTGACTTATTCTTTTTTTTTTTATGTTATGTTAATCACCATACATTCCATCATTAGTTTTTGATGTAGTGTTCCATGATGCATTGTTTGTGCATAACACCCAGTACTCCATGCATAATGTGCCCTCTTCAATACCCATCACCAGGCTAACCCATCCCCAACCCCACTCCCCTCTAGAACCCTCAGTTTGTTTTTCAGAGTCCATCGTCTC
>NW_027769637.1:0-3851 GCF_054177405.1 Leptonychotes weddellii
AAGGCCAAGCCAAGGACACTGTGACCTGGGGGCATCCCTTAAACAACTACTTCCCTCAGGACATTTCAGCTCAGCCATAACCCCAGGTGTCTAAGAAAACAGGAAGCCAACCCCAAAGTGAACGGCCCACCCCTACTGAGTTAGAATTAGATCTCACACAAACAAGTGGTCAAACTTGCTGTGGCCCAGCCCCTCACCAGTCTGGTCAGTGTTCACTGCCAGGGCTTGGAGCTTCCGTCAGACCACCCACTCTTCACCATGCCCACGCCTTGCTCCCAGGCACCTCACAGCCTTTGTACAGATTCTCTAACCAATGCTGGCTTCCCAGCCAGCAGGGGGAAGGGACTCCACAAGGACAGGATGGGCTGCAACAGAGAGGAAGCTGACTGTGTCTGGACCCTTAGGTTCAGCCTACAGTACTTTAGGCACAACTGTCTCCTGCTGGCTCTGGGCTTTCATGGTTTTCTGCATGTTCTAGATTGCAAGCTTCCCAGGATCAAAGATCGAGCCACCTCCTTTTCTTGCTTGCTAACCCAGCCTCCTCTGTGCCAGGCATGGGCTCAGAAAGGGAGATGCCAGTCCTCTGCAGGAGAAAGCCCCACCCACTTATTCTGCATCCTGAGTCCTGCTGAAGCCAGGGCCACCCGCCAACACCAGGAAGGGCCCGGAAGGAAGCAGCAGAGCCTATACACAAAGCCTACATGTGGCTATAAAAAGGAGCCCTCCCTGCTTCCCCCTGGATGGGCCCGGTTCCTAGGAGGTGATGAGTTGGGGAGAGAGCTAGTACTTGCGCCTGGGCACACAGCCACTGCAGCCCCTTAAAGGCTAGCCAAGCACCACCTGGAAAGGACCCGGTGTCACAAGGAGCGGAGGGAGAACGTGAAGAGCTGTGAGGACAGCAGGCAGAGACTCTCAGAGCCCCAGCTCCTGGGACCACAGGCTCCCCCAAAGCCACCAACTGCATGTCCCCAAGGCCTCCTCCCCCAGCCCCAGAGTATTCACAGAAGACCCCTCTCCCACACTTCTCTCCCTCCCTCTCCTGAGGGCTCCCTCTGGAGGCACCAGCATGCCCAGCAAAAGAGCTTTGGGAGCAGCTATGAAGAGGCAGTGAGAAGCTCTACCTCAGGGGTGACCGCAGGAAAGCTGTGGCCGCAGCAGACTAGGCTCGGGGCAGCTCCAGGAGGGGCACAGCAGGGAGACAGCAATTAGGCAGGCGCACAGATAAGGTAACCCCAAGTCCGAACACAAGGTACCTGCTGCAGAGAGCCCGGCCACGCAGGCAGCAGTCTGTCTGCCCCAACAGCAGAGCTAGCAGCACCACTGCCCACGCCGAAGCCACGGAAATGAATTCCTCCCCAGCCTCTGCAGACCAAAGCCCTCTCCGGCCTAGTCTGCCCAGTGTTCAGGCCCTGTACCAGGAGACTGACCCCGAGCCACTGAGGCCGTTGTCCAGAAATAAGTGGAGTGGCTTGTCGCGGTCACATACATGCAGTGTAAGTGAAAAACGAGCCTCAGTTGTTGTCTGCAACTGAGAGAGATCTGGATTATCAGAGCACCCTCACCTCACCTCACCTGACAGAACAGCCTCTGGTTTGTTTCCTCCACAGCACTCCCCAGGCCCTGTAATTGTTTTTTCTGTCTGGTGGCTGATGTCTTTTCTGGCTATACCTATCTTAACCTTTACATTTTTTACTGGACTCCACGGTGCTTGGCACGTCAGCAAATGCCAGAGTCCAAAGCCAGGGTAGCACAGTGGGGTTCTGCTTGTTCAGTGTGCCACAAAGGGCGCAAGAAGGCCAGGGTTTGGGGGCTTTTTACTGTTGTTTTAAGGAAAGAGTAGCTACAGAGATAAAGCACACCAGGGTAGAGACCTACTACCAATGAAGTAAGCCAGAGGTTGCAGTTCTCACGTCCAGCTTAGCAGGCCCAACACACAGCAGCATGCCCACAGTAAACACGGGCAAATGAAGGAACACATCGGATGAATGCATGCACTTGAGCTTCTCATCAGGGGTCCTGGAGAGGCCCTTCTCAGAGTGCCTGGAGCATGGAGCCCCGGGTCCCCATCTCCCTGCAGAGGCCCAGGTGCGGTCGTCATCATGAGCCAGTCACAACAGGTCAGAGCAGGGCTCTTCTGTCCCTGTACCTCAGATCACCTGCTATCGTCCCCCCAAGCAGGAGTGTGGAAAAGCAATTTGATGGGGGTGCCGTGGCAAGATGAAGGCAGCACATAATCTAGAGGGAGCGCCTCGGTCCCCTCTGTCCATGGACAGAGGCCTGGGCTGGACAAACAGCACATCTGGCCAGGGGGCAGAGTGGAGATCAGATCACTCTGCCCTCATAAAAAAACACGCTGGTCCCACAGAAGTCTATCTTCTCGTCATTTTCTCAAGAGTGGAAAAACATCTGAATATTGTAGTGGGAATCAGAGATCCTAGGCTCCGATCCCGGCACTGCCATGAACTTGCTGTGTGACCTTACCCTTGGGGCCTTGGTTTCTCATCTCTAAGAGAGGCCTAACCATTCTTGTCCTCCTTTGGTTCTGTGGTGGCACTCAAACGGTACCACGGATGAGAATTCTACTGCACTAGGAGAAATACCGAATTTTCTCGTGCCCCAGTCCTCTGTGTACAGACTCAGGGAGGGAACAAAGAGAACAAGCAGGAAACAGACTTCTAGCCCAGGCTGCCAGAGCAGCCACCAGTGGCCACACTTGGTGGGGGAAAGCACTGGAACTCTGCAGTTAGTTAAGGCGAAAACAAAGGAAACAAATACTTCTTAAGTGCCCACAAGGGCCAAATGCTGTGCAGAGCCCTTTCACATTAAATCTCTTACTCTCATACACAACCTCATTTGGCTACTTTAATATACAGCTCTGTGAGGAAAAAATTAATTTTACAGCTGAAAATCAGTTTCAGATAGGTTAAAGTTACTTGTCCAAGGTCACAGGAAGAGCTGAGACTCGAACCCAAACCTGATTCTAGCCACAAATTTTCAGTCCTGTGGAGCCCAATTATCAGTGGCCGCTCCAGGCCACTCATCACCTTGGCTCTGCCTAGTCTTGTCATGTTACCATATTGCTCTCAAAGAGGTCCCTCCAGGGAAGCACGGGCACCATGCCTCTCTGAACAAAGCACTCTGTACGAAGCACCAGCACAGTCCCCTCCTCCTACCCCACTTCCATTTCTCCCATGACTCTCCTCAAAGCCCCCACCAACTTCTCCAGTTCTAAGGGAATGGGGGCGGGGGGGAGTCTCCTATCCCCTGATATCAGGCCTTTGTGACATTAGACCTCACTTCCCCCTTCTAACTTATCCATCTCTGACCTCTTTGAAGCCACATCAGAGGAAAGGGCACAGAATGGGAAGAGATGCCATGAGTTAATGAAGCCTGACAGGAATAGTGACAAGAAAGGCAGAGACAGGCCCTATCATACTGACGGGGTAGCATTAAAGCACTTCCTAGAGGGGCACCTGGGTGGCTCAGTCGGTTAAGCATCTGCCTTCAGCTCTGGTCACGATCTCAGGGTCCTGGGACCGAGCCCCATGGGCTCCTTGTTCAGCAGGGAGTCTGCTTCTCCTCTCCCTCTGCTCCTCCCCACCCCTTGTGCTCTCTTTCTGTCTCAAATAAATAATCTTAAAAAAAAAAAAGAGGGGGGTGCCTGGGTGGCTCAGTTGGTTAAGCGACTGCCTTCGGCTCAGGTCATGATCCTGGAGTCCCGGGATCGAGTCCCGCGTCGGCCTCCCTGCCCAGCAGGGAGTGTGTTTCTCCCTCTGCTCCTCCCCCCAATTCTCTCTCAAATAAATAAAATCTTTTTTTTTTTTTTTTAAGATTTTATTTATTTACTTGAG
>NW_027769638.1:0-295 GCF_054177405.1 Leptonychotes weddellii
TCTAAAAATTAAGTCTATAAAAAATAGAATAGCTAGTTTATGTTTTTAATCAGAAGGCATTTTCTATTATAATTCAATAAATTTTAAATGTGACTAATATATAGAATAATGAAAAAACAAAAAAGATTAAAAATTACTTAGTGTAAAATGCTTAGTGCATGAGTGTATATGTATGTGTGTGTGCATGTGTTACATTTTCGTTTTTTCTTGCAGTGTTTTCAAATGTGTAGTCTTAATTTGGGGTATTAATACAAGAGAGATTACAAGAAAAGATTCTTAATTCCTCTTTAATTGA
>NW_027769639.1:0-295 GCF_054177405.1 Leptonychotes weddellii
AATTATTTGTTTTACTTTTCTGTGAAAAATGTGATTGGCATATTGGTAGGGATTTTACTGAATCTCGTTGTTGCCTCACCAGAGGTACTAACCTGCAGATTTCTTTGAGTAGTATGGGCATTTTAACAATATCAATTCTACCAATCTATGAACATGAAATTTCTTTCCATTCATTTGTCATTTATCTACTTACATCAATATCTTATAGTTTCCAACGTACAAGTCTTTTACCTCCTTGCTTAAATTTATTCCTTGAAAAATTATTTCTTGATATTTTATTCATTTTGATATGATT
>NW_027769640.1:0-295 GCF_054177405.1 Leptonychotes weddellii
CATGAAAAAATTCTGAACATCAGTAGCCATCAGGGAAATACAAATCAAAACCACAATGAGATACCACCTTACACCAGTTAGAATGGCAAAAAAAATTTTTTTTAAAGATTTTATTTATTTATTTATTTATTTATTTATTTGAGAAAGAGAGAGAAGCAGCATGAGAGGGGAGAGGGTCAGAGGGAGAAGCAGGCTCCCTGCTGAGCCGGGAGCCTGATGTGGGACTCGATCCCAGGACTCTGAGATCATGACCTGAGGCAAAGGCAGTCGCTTAACCAACTGAGCCACCCAGGCA
>NW_027769641.1:0-295 GCF_054177405.1 Leptonychotes weddellii
CCTGCCTTCTCTTCTGTTAGAAACTCAGCTATGTCTCCTGCTCCTGAAAGTAATAGCTTTATGAGGGATAGGTGGTATAGTGTTCTGGGCCCAGCGTTTCAGGCAGTGTCTCTGGTGTGTGCTGCATGTGCTCTGCCATTGTGTTTTAGCTGGATTATCCTTCAGACCAGTCATCTAAAGAGGCTCCCCCTTGTCTGCTGTGGGCAGTGTTTGGTTCCTGGCCTACATGGGGTGAGTTTTAACTAGCTGTTCTCTGGTCTGCTTGTGAAATGAGACCTGACACCACTTACATGAG
>NW_027769642.1:0-295 GCF_054177405.1 Leptonychotes weddellii
TAATAGTGATGTCCACGTGGAGGTGAGACTGCATTAGTAGATCTTGCCGTTCACAAGTATTGAGGGATTAGTCTGTGCCAAACAGTGTTAGGTACATTCTTACCTGCAAAATGGGGACACAAAAACACTATCTCATAGAGTTGGAGAAATAATGAATAGTTTCCATTGAGTTGGTGGTATACAAGAGGTGTTCGGCAAATGTAAACTTTCTTCTGTGAGGACGGATCCTAATGAAATAATGAAAAGGAGCAGAAGATCTTCCTTATGTACAAGGATGTAACCTGGAAGCCACCGT
>NW_027769643.1:0-295 GCF_054177405.1 Leptonychotes weddellii
TTTTATATTTTGTCGGAACCCTTTTCAGTAGTTTATTCAGAAATATTTATGAGTCTCTACCAGGTGTTAAGCATTACACCAAGTATTTATAAAATAAGTAAAATATGGTCTCCTGGCGTTTAGGGATATTTGCAGTCTGAAGGGGAAAACTAATGGAAAACTAAATGACTTGTAATACAAAGAGTGCTAAGGAGGCAACGGGGTTAAAAGTTTTTAACACCGTGTTTGAGGTCCTCTTCTAGGTTGTACATTACATTCTTTTTCAGTAGTAGGTTGGGAGTTGAATTGTTTTTTT
>NW_027769644.1:0-295 GCF_054177405.1 Leptonychotes weddellii
TATTTATTGAATGGGTAAAAAAATAACCCTCTGATTTATAATTTTATAATTCTAACACCTTATTTATTTTGTTTGTAAAACCAACTAAGCAAAAATATGAGCAACTCTTGGCAGAGGTGCAAAGAACTTCTCTGAGTTACCGTGGGTACCAGACCTTATTCTCCACGCACCTCCCTCTTCCCCTTCCTTCTCTCCCATCCCACCTCTCAGATACCCTACTTTCCCTTTTGGCTGATTCAACAATCCCTATTCTGGGATTTTTTTTTTTTTTTCCATTTTCTTCTTTCTGTTTTGC
>NW_027769645.1:0-295 GCF_054177405.1 Leptonychotes weddellii
GTCCTGGGGCCGTGGGAGGAGTGAGCCGCACAGGAGACCTTCTGGGAGAGTGGGGAAGGAGCCCAGAGCAGAGCTGCAGCCACAGTCCAGTGTGCAGAAATGAGAAGCCCCAGATGCATGACCTCCAGGGTCCGTGCTCAGCAGCAGCCCCCGGGGAGGCCCCTTGGGACGGGGCTCCAGGTGGATGCTCATGTCTCATGGACGGTTCTCTTGCAGGGCTGTGTGCTGGCCAAGGAAGCAGGACAACTGATGGTGAGTTCCTTCAGTCAGACCCTCCCTCCCCTTCACTCCAAAC
>NW_027769646.1:0-295 GCF_054177405.1 Leptonychotes weddellii
TAAAAATATTAACTTTTTCTATATAAAAGTAATTGGAATTTAGTTTGGGGGAAAGATGGCGGAGGAGGAGGGGACACTATTCCAACCGGAATTGAGCTGGATATCTACCAGACCACTCTGAGCACACACGAAATCAGCCTGGGATGTAAGAAGATCTGGATCTCTACAAACAGAATTACACAGGAGGTTGGTTTCGAGGCGCAAAGTGGGCAGTCATGATCCTGCAGGCAGATATCGGAGGATAAATGGCAGCGGGAGGGAGCCTGGCCTTGGGGATCCTATACTGCTGGTGAGC
>NW_027769647.1:0-295 GCF_054177405.1 Leptonychotes weddellii
AAAAAGAAGAAGGGATGAAAGAGGCATTGGCAACAGAAACCTCAGAGATATAAAAAGGTTAATAAAGGAACATATAAACAACTCTAGGCCCTTACATTTTTTTTTAAGATTTTTATTTATTTATTTATTTATTTGACAGAGAGAGACACAGCGAAAGAGGGAACACAAGCAGGGGAAGTGGGAGAGGGAGAAGCAGGCTCCCCGCAGAGCAGGGAGCCCGATGCGGGACTCGATCCCAGGACCCTGGGATCATGACCTGAGCTGAAGGCAGTCGCTTAACCAACTGAGCCACCCA
>NW_027769648.1:0-13916 GCF_054177405.1 Leptonychotes weddellii
AGGTGTGATCCATATATACAATGGAATATTACTCAGCCATCAGAAAGGATGAATCCCCAACTTTTGCATCAACATGGATAGGACTGGAGGAGATTATGCTAAGTGAAATAAGTCAAACAGAGAAAGTCATTTATCAGGGTGCCTGGGTGGCTTAGTTGTTAAGCGTCTGCCTTCAGCTCAGGTCATGATCCCAGGGTCCTGGGATTGAGCCCCGCATCAGGCTCCCTGCTCAGCAGGAAGCCTGCTTCTCCCTCTCCCACTACCCCTGCTTGTGTTCCTGCTTTCGCTATCTCTCTCTCTCTGTCAAATAAATACATAAAATTAAAAAAAAAGTCAATTATCATATGGTTTCACTTATTTGTGGAACATAAGGAATAGCATGGAGGACATTAGGAGAAGGAAGGGAAAAATGAAGGGGGGAAGATCAGAGGGGGAGACATGAACCATGAAAGACTATGGACTCTGAAAAACAAATTAAGGGTTTTAGAGGGGAGGGGGGTGGGGGGATGTGTTAGCGTGGTGATGGGTATTAAAGAGGGCACATACTGCATGGAGCACTGGGTGTTATAAGCAAACAATGAATCATGGAACACTACATCAAAAACTAATGATGTACTGTATGGTGAGTAATGTAACATAATAGAAAAAAAAACAAAAATAAAAAAATAAATTTAAATTTAAATTAATCTAATAAATTTTAAAATCTAATAAAATTTAAATAAAATTAAAAGAAATGCATCATGAACGTTAGTAGTTTTTAGAATATTTTTGTTGTATTTTGCTTAAAATGTACTAGAAGTTAATTATTCTAAGTAACCCGACATTTAAATTTAGAAGAATTATTAGAATTATAACTTGCAAGAATTCTTTATAAAACCCTCATTATAATCTTTATTCTCCTTTGCAGATAATGAGACAGTATAGCATAGTGATTATTAGCATGATTTCTGATGTCAGAGTACTTGAGCATATTTTCTTGCTCTGTCACTGACCTTGTGTAAGTTATTTAACCTCTTTATGCCTTAGTAAGATAGAGATCATTATAGTACATACTACGAAGCATTATTGTGAATACTAAATGAATCAATACATGTAAAATACTTTAGCTTCTGGCACATAGCAAAAACTTAATAACTTTTGTTACTATTATTATTATTTTTTAAGATTTTATTTATTTGACAGAGAGAGACACAGTGAGGGAACACAAACAGGGGGAGTGGGAGAGGGAGAAGCAGGTTCCTGCAGAGCAGGGAGCCCGACGTGGGGCTTGATCCCAGGACCCTGGGATCACGACCTGAGCCGAAGGCAGACACTTAATGACTGAGCCACCCAGGTGCCCCTTTTGTTACTATTATTAATAATTAAAAATTACCCATAGGATTAACACAGACTCTTTTTGTTTATGTAAAATTTGACAAACTACAATCAAGAGTGAAAGATATACACTAAACATGTCTAAGTTTTAAAAATGCAGTCTGATAAACTGTGTTGAACTGCAGTATTAATCCATTTATATTTAATGTGATTACTGATACATTTGTGTGTATAGAAGCCATATTGTTGCATATATTCTATTGGCTTGCTTGTTTTAGCATTTTTTCTTACCTCACCTTTTTTTTGACTTAGTAAAATATTTTATATTATTCTATTTCATCTATTTTTATAACATTTTTAGTTATGTATTATTTTAAAGTCTTTTAGTGCTGGCCACCAAAATTATAATATGTATCCTTTACTTTTGCAGTTTAATAAAAAGGATTACTTTTACCACTTCTCAATATGCTAACTTAAAACATTTTAGCTCCATTTTCTACCTCCTATTTTGTTAATTTTTGTCATACAGCATAAGTTTATGTATATTTTGAGCCCTTTGAATATTACTGTTTTATACAATCAATATTTATTCATATTTACCAAAACATTTACCTTCTCTTTTGTGTTTTGTTTCTGCATTTCTGGTTTCTGTATCAAATCATTTTTCTTCTGCCTGAAAAACTCCTTTTAGTGCTTCTTTTGTTTAAGGTCTGTTGATGATGAATTATTGTAATTTTGTCTGAAAATGTCTTTGTCATTTTTATTTTGGGGGGATTGGATTTGTAGGGTGGGAGTTATTCTATTGTTTTAGGCCTTCTGTCTTTTCCATTGAGAAGTACATTGTTAAGTTTATTGTTACTCCTTTGAAAGCAACTTTTTTTTTTTTGTATGTTTCTTCAATGTGTCAAAACTGTGGTTCTCTTTATATTTATTTGCCTGAGGTTTGTAGAGCCTCTGGGTTGATATCTTTCATCAGTTTTAAGTAACTTTTACTATTATTGTGTATTTGAGACCTTTCTTGTTTCTTGAGAAAGGCTTGTATTGCTATATGCTTCCCTCTTAGGACCACCTTTGCTGCATCCCAAAGATTTTGAACAGTTGTGTTTTCAATTTCATTTGTTTCCACGAATTTTTTAAATTCTTTAATTTCCTGGTTGACCCATTCATTCTTTAGTAGGGTGCTGTTTAGCCTCCATGTATTTGAGTTCTTTCCGACTTTCCTCTTGTGATTCATTTCTAGTTTTGAAACATTGTGGCCTGAAAATATGCCGGGAATGATCCCTATCTTTTGGTACCAGTTGAGACCTGATTTGTGACCCAATATGTGATCTATTTGGAGAATGTTCCATGTGCACTTGAGGAGAATGTGTATTCTGTTACTTTAGGATGGAATGTTCTGAATAAATCTGTGATGTCCATCTGGTCCAATGTGTCATTCAAAGCCCTTGTTTCCTTTTTGATCTGCTTAGATGATCTGTCCATTGTAGTGAGTGGGGAGTTAAAGTCCTGTGCTATTATTATATTATTATCACTGTGTTTCTTTGATTTTATTATTAATTGGCTTATATAATTGGCTGCTCCCATGTTAGGGGCATAGATAATTACAATTGTTAGATCTTCTTGTTCGGTAGACCCTTTAATTGTGATATAGTGTCCTTCCTCATCTCTTATTACAGTCTTTGGTTTAAAATCTAATTTGTCTGATATAAGGATTGCCACCCCAGCTTTCTTTTGATGTCCATTATGGTGATAAATGGTTTTCCACTCCCTTACTTTAAATCTGGAAGTGTCTTTGGGTATAAAATGAATCTCCTGCAGGCAGCATATCTATGGGGCTTGCTTTTTCATCCAATCTGATACCCTGTGTCTTTTGATTGGGGCATTTAGTACATTTACAGAGTAACTACTGAAATATATGAATTTAATGCCATTGTATTTCCTGTAAAGCCCCTGTTACTTTTGTTGTCTCTGTTCCTTTCTGGTCTATGTTACTCTTGGGCTCTCTCTTTCCTTAAAGGATCCTTTTCAATATTTCTTGTAGGGCTGGTTTGGTGATCCAAATTCTTTTAGTTTCTGTTTGTCCTGGAAGCTTTTTCTCTCCTATTTTAATGACATCCTAGCATGGTAAAGTATTCTTGGCTGCATATTTTTCTCATTTAGCATCCTGAATATATCGTGCTCATCCTCTCTGGTCTGTCAGGTCTCTGTGTATAGGTCTCCTGACAGTCTAATGTTTCTACCCTTATAGGTTAGGTACCTCTTGTCTCAAGCTGCTTTCAGGGTTTTCTGTTTGTCTCTGAGATTTGCAAGTTTCACTATTATATGCTGAGGTGTTGACCTATTTTTATTGATTTTGAGGGCAGTTTTCTGTTCCTCCTGGACTTGAATGCCTGTTTCCCTCTCCAGATTAGGAGTTCTCTGCTCTCATTTGCTCCACTATACCTTCTGCCCCTCTCTGTCTCCTTCTTCTTCTGGGATCCCAATTATTCTAATATTGTTTTGTCTTATGGTATCACTTATCTCTCAAATTCTCCCCTTGTGATCCAGTAGTTGTTTATCTCTCTTTTTCTCAGCTTCTTTATTCTCCATCATTTGGTCTTCTATATCACTAATTCTCTCTTCTGTCTCATTTATCCTAGCAGTTAGAGCCTCCATTTTTGATTGCACCTCATTAATAGCCTTTTTGATTTTGACTTGGTTAGATTTTAGTTTCTCCAGAAAGGGATTCTCTAGTATCTTCTATGCTTTTTTCAAGCCCAGCTTGTATCTTTATAATCATTATTCTGGACTTTAGTTCCAACATCTTACTTATTTCCATACTGATTATGTCCTTGGCAGTCAGTACTGCCTTTTGTTCTCTTTTTTCAGGTGAGTTTTTCCATCTTGTCATTATGTCCAGAGAAGAATAGATGAATGAGAGAACAAAATACTAAAATGGCAACCACAACCCTAGAGAAATACACACTAAACAAATCAGAAGAGACCAAAAGAGAAAAAAAAAAAAATTAAAAGAAAGAAAAAGAGAGAATATAATCAGAGAGGTGAACAGAACAGTGCAGTACACTGGATCCTGTGTGTTTTTTGATCTGTTTGTTAGAAAACTAGATCCCAAAGTTGTAAAGAAAGAAAAACTTATATATGTACAAGAATAAATTTAAATACTATGAAAAGATAGAATGTAAGTGTAAAAATGAAAATTAAAAGACAAAAAAAGGAGGAGGAATATAAACAGACAGGTGGACAGAACAGAGCAATACACTATATCCTGAGTGTATTTTGGTTGGTTTGTTAAAAGAAACTACATCTCAAAATTGTAAGGAAAGAAAAACTTGTATTTATGCAAAAGTAAAATGAAATACATTGAAACATTAGATTGTAACTGTAAAGGTGAAAATTTAAAAAGACTGTAACAAAACAAAACAGAAGAAGAGAAAAAGAGAGAATATGATGAGAGAGATGAAGTGAACAGAGACATACACTAGATTCTGGGTGTATTTTGGTCTGTTAGAAGAAATTGTGTCCCAAAATCATAAAGAAAGAAAAACTTATATATATACAAAAATAAGATTAAATATAATGAAAGGATAGAATGTAACTGTAAAAATGAAAATTAGATTAATAAAAAAAGTGGATAAAATAAGAAAATGGTTGAAAAAGGAAAGAGGGAAAAAATTAAAAGTGAAGACTATAGAATTATAGCAAATAAACCATGAATTCTATATGCTATATTTCTGTGGTGCTAGAGTTTTGCAATTCTCAATGATTGGTAAACTTGTTCTTTGCTGGATGTTCATGCTAATATGCTGGGGAGGGGCCTGTTGCATTGATTCACAAGTCTCTTTTCTCTAGTCGGAATTGCACCACTCTTGCTAGGGGCCAGGCTAAGTAATTGGCTCTAGATTGCTCTATGTGGCTTTTGTTCCCTGAAGGCTTTCTGTGCTGCTTTAGAGGATGAGAATGAAAATGGCACCCTCCCAGTCTCCAGCCCCAGAGCCAAAAGCTCTGGGTCCCACCTCAGTGCACCCTCCAGGGAAAGCAGTTACAACATCACTCCTGTCTCCCTGGTCTCCATCTGCTCTCTGTGCTCATCCAGCCTGTGACTGAATGTTTGTATCTCAGGCACGAGACCCTACTTTGAGTCTCCAAGCTCTGTAGACTCCTGTGGCATGCATCTGAGCTGCTCTTCCTGGGGGAGGAAGGGGCATCTTGCTGGTTCTATGGCTTGTTGGGCCCCTGCTCAGAGAGCAGTTGCCCAACTGTGCCACAGTTCTTATCGCAACCCCAAGTCAGAGCCCACTCCTGGGCTTGCTGATTACAGCTGGCTTCCCTCCTCTGATGCCTGGGAACTCTGCCACACTCAGGCCTCCCTGGTTTTCCAGTGATGCCAAGCATCCTGAGACCACAATATCCCACCTAGGATTCCACCTCTCTTTGCCACTTGACCATCTGTTAGGCAGGGATGTCCCTCATTGGAGCAGACTTCTAAAAGTTCTGATTTTATGCTCCACTGCTATATCACTTTCCGGTAGGTGGCTCCCATAGGCTCCCTCCCCCTGAAGTTTATCTTCCCATATATAGCCTTGGATTCACTTCTCCACACCTCCCACCTTGCAGAAAGTGGTCGCTTTTCTATTTGTAGAGTCACAGCTGTTTTTTCCTAGATCTCTGGTTGAGTTCACAGGTGTTTGGAATGATTTGATGGCTATCTAGCTGAATTCCTGGGACCAGGCAGAACTAAGTTCTCCTACTCCTCTGCCATCTTGGACTCTCTCTTTGCTTTGGTTTAGATATTTTCTTCAGACATATCTTTCAATTAACTAATATTTTTTTAAAAACTGTGTTTCAATTGCTATTACACTGACCTAAGTTTTTAATTTCAGATTATTCTATTTTTCAGTTGTAGAATGAATTCTATTTAAGTCTTTCCAAAGATTTCACTTCTTAGGAGAAATTCTCCATGTTTTTAACTCTCTTTTTTCATTTTTTTCTTGAACACATTAATTATACTTATTTTAAAGTTCTGTGTACTAACTGCAATATCTGGATCACCTATTAGCCTGTTGTTATTTTCTGTTATTTTTTTTCTTGAGTTTTGATCATGCATGTCTATCTTTCAGCATGCCCCCTAATTTTTAATAAAATGCCGGATATTGCATGCAATATAGAGACTTTAAATGGTGTTACCTTCTACTAGAGAGATTTTATACTTTCCTTTGCAAGGGGGATAGAAGTCAGAGATCACCTTAATCCAATCATGAATTACAGTGATTATATTTTTTCTAGGGCTTAATTTACCTCTGGCTTGTTCATTTTCTTAAGTGTAGTCCTCTAGGGATTTCAGCTCCAAGCCTGATGTGTTCAAGACCCCTTTCTGTCAGCTTCTGAACTTCAATCTTTAATGCATCTGTGTTTTGGTTTAGATTTTTAGCATCACCCCATCTCTCATACTCTGGCAAAGAGATTCATGGGGAAACAGATCATGTGTTTTGAGGCTCCTCAAACCTGCAATTTTGCCATTTTTTAATGGCAAAGCTTAATAAGACCACAATAAGCTTTTTCTCAGTTCTTTAACAGCAACTTCTGCCAGGTCTAAACCCAAATTCTTTCTCTGTTGCCTGTTTGAGCAAATGCCACTAGGGAAAAAGCACCTACAGAGTGATAGCTTACCTTTCAGAAGTTCTACCCTCTTTAGAATCTTAGCCCCTCTTGTCTATGCTGACAACTCAACGTTAGAAGCATCCACAACTGTATGAGGCCTTTAAAAATAAGATTTTCTTATATTTTATCTGGATTTCAATTATTTTTGGTAAAAATGTGATCTTCTGCAAACTTATCCCCTCTAAAGCCAAAGTCATCCAATGACTGGTACATTTTCTGAACTTCTACCCATAAACAGTAAAAATTGCAAAATGTGGGTGCCTACATGGCTCAGTTGGTTTAGTGTCTGCCTTCGGCTCAAGTCATGATCTCAGGGTCCTGGGATTGTGCCCTGCATCCAGCTCCCTGCTTGGTGGAGAGTTTCTTTCTCCCTCTGCCCCTCCCCACTACTTGAGTGTGCACTCTCTCTCTCAAATAAATAAATAAAATCTTTTTAAAAGTTGCAAAGTGCTTTTGAATTTCTCTTTTCTATAATTTCTAGTACCATGTACATGATAATAATAAAATTTATTATAAAAGTAAATTATTTTTTCAGCATCAGTAAATATAAAACCACACAAAATAATAATGCTGTCTCAGATGTTCTATATTTGAAGGCTTTCATAAGATGTGACTGATTTTTCTGTTTTTGAAAGTGATAAAATCTGTTTTCTTTTGAGTGACTAGGTAGGAATAATATTAGGAGAAGAGTCGAGAAGCACCAACTTCAGCATTTAGGTTAGAGAGGCATATAGTTTTAAAGATATAGTATGTGAGGGATGGATTTTTTAGTAGATTAATTTTCCTCATAAAGTGAACAAAGAAAGAGATATCTAATTATTTTACTAGGTATTGCATTCTGAATTATTAAATATGAATGTCAAATTCTGAAATAAAAACAGTGAAGTATATAAAAATGGAAAAATAAATTCTTATCCCTTCTGTATACACAGAGAATGTTATTACTGGTTATAGAGTTTGAAATATTAAATGAATGCAAATGGGTAAATTGTATGATGAATCAGAGTATAATATCACAAGGATTAATTAATTGCTAATTAAAATTTTACATTACCAGCTTCATGTAGCCTATTAATTTGCATCCTCAATACACATAAGGAATTACAATATTCAGGAGAGTGTGGATCATTCTGCTTAGAAAATTTATTAATCAAGGATTTCCACATAATCAATTTAAATAGTTACTGTTAATATATATTTATTTTATGTATTAGTAATTAAATACTAACAAGTAATACTATATGGCTAAATATCTCATATGTTATTAAACAACAAAAATTGATGTCTGAATTTGACATCACAGTATAGGTAATAACTCACTCTTAATGTGTTTAAATAATGTATGTAGATCCTACTTTTCTAGAGTTCCATATAACTAACTCTTTTTTCATTTTTATATCTCATTGACTTAAAGTCTTTTACTCCTATATCCCATTTAAAATTTTTAATGAATATGTCTATCTCTATTTAATGATAAAACAACATTGATGTACTTTCTTGCAAATTTATTACTTATTGTGCCACTTGAATTGATAAATAGAAAGGATATACTCTTTTTATCGCTTCTTTCAATATACTTTTTGGAACTCACAGGTTGGTGGAATTTCTGATGAACTACCTAACTTGACTAACCGCTATGCTGCTTTCTTGTCAAGAACACAAAGATCTACTAAACTGTCAGATATGGTAAGAAGACTCCTCTATAGCCAAACTTATTTGTAATCTAGAAATCATGGAGGAGACTGTATAACATGAACAGTATATTAGGATCTGAGAGACGTACCTGGTAGGCTGTTGTAACATCTTTGGTGAGCATGATACTTCCATATTTTTTAAAGTTCAGCCAAAATTCTTGAAGCTAAGTAGAAGTCCAGCATTGCTCTGTGAGAGACTATTATATGGAATATCTCCTGTAGGGTTAGAGAACATTTGTTTTTAGGACATATAGGAAATCATAATCATTTTGGATATGAAGTGAAAGATTTACTTTAGGTTCATCTCAGTTTATTCATAAGTGTAAATTTTTTCTTTTCAATTTGAATCTGTCTTGCAACCTAAGACTCTTCATTCAGGGCTTTTCTTTAATCCATGTTAATCTGTATTTTAAACTGTTGCTATGAATTTTTCTAACTAAATTTCCATTTTTTATAAATACCTAATATTGAATAAGTTGAAATAAGTAAAGCAGATGAAATTTAAAAATGAATATTTATTCATTCAGAATAAATTTACTAAAAGATCGATTTGAAATTTACAGTTAAAAAGTTAGACTTCCATGTACAGGAATTGTTAAAATGAATTTTTATAGACATTGGACTGAAATTAATAAGAGATTAATAATAAGATATTATTAATAACCTATTATCAAAACAAGCTCACCAATCAGGTTTTAAAGTGTAGCCATCAACTTGAGAAGTAGCACTGCTTACTGAAATAAAATTCTAGTAGGTGCACAATGCCAAGAGTTCATTTATAATGTTTTCAGTGGTGAAGTAACTGGTACAAAATTAGGAAGAACTAGTTTAAAGAAAGGACAAATGCAAAGCTAGTTAAATTAATATAGCTGTGAATGTCTAAGAAATCATAGGGATTAATTTGGTGAGAGTCATCAGAAATGGGCTTATTTTTTGAGATATCAGTTTATTGAATCTTATTTTTTTTTGAAGACATTGGTTGAGGGGGTCAGAATTAGCATCAGGTTTTATGATTTTTTTTGTAGCTATAAGTTCAAAGACAGTTAAAATCATCCAGCAGTGTTCTTGACATGTAAGAGATTCTCATAATTGTAAAATAAATGTTTTTTTAAAATGCCTTATTTTAATAGATCATTTATCTTGAGGAGTTTTATGGTTGTGTTGTGTTTCTCAAGTGAGTCATTATATACATTAGGATCCACTGTGAAGTATGTCAGAGGTAATTTATTACTAGTATAAAGCCTTTAAGCCTAAGAATATTTAGTGGATTCATAGTTATTTCTATCATGATATTATAGCTACTAGGAAAAAATGCAAATCTCTGAAGGTACCCATAGGAATGCATATGTATGTGCTAAATGTTTGTAGAGAAACAAGATGGTGATGTGCTCTAAAGAAAGATGAGTTACTTTACCAATTGCTTTTACTTAATTTACATTTTTCTCTTTTAACTTGGTCTTTCACTGGATCTGGAAACTCCTGTTTTAGTATTGTTGTTTTTTGACATGAAACACTTGGAATTTAAAGTATTGGGTGGGACTTTGCTTATCCAAGAAGCAAAATAGTTTAATTACATAGAATACTTTGGTTTTAGAAACTCTTCTGCATATAAAATACCCTTCAAATATGTAGGTGTATAATATATATCTCATGAAAAATCCAAACTATTGATCCCAGATCAAAATTGATCTCAAACTTATAAAGTAATGGAATTAATTTTGTAATTTTCACTTACAGTAAAAATATTAGAAAATTTACTGCCTACATTTTAAAGGGTATAAATTTGATTTTCAACATTTTATATGTTTCACATAAAAATATTTAAAAACTCAAGCTTCTGGTTTCATATGAAAGACATATACGTACATCTCTCTTCCTTTTACATGGTCCCAATGAAATAGATTTTTTTTTAAACTATAACATAGCATTAGTTTAATATAAAAAGACAAAGAGATTGAAAATATGATAAATGGAGGCTAGAAACAAGCCAAACATCTGTTTATTAGGCATAGTAGTTAGGAGTATTTGATATAAAAAACAATAAATTATCCTGAAATGAATAAAGACAGAAGTCTTCAATTAGAAGAACTCAACATAATACCAAGGAGGATGAATTTTAAAAGACATACATCCCTTTCACATTGCTTTGCATTTTCAGAAGACTAGAATTAAAATACCCTTGAAGCTTCCACAGAGAAAAGTAACTGGGTCACCTACAGAGGAATGAGAAACATACTGATATCCAACACTTTCCCAGCAGCATTGGCAACATTTCAGAGTTAGGAGATGATGGAATAACACTTTCTTGAATTTCCAAGAGGAAATAAATTTGGATATAGAATTCTGCCTTTATACAATATAAATCCAATTAAATGAGTCAAGAGAATAATTTTCTGGTATGCAAGAGCTCAGAAAGTTTAGTACTTCTACATTTCCATGTATAAAGATGCTCCAGCAAAATATAAAAAGGGAAATGAGAGACAGATGATATACCCCTAGAGAACAGAAACTGAGCACTTCCTGGATGAAGTAAAATGAAAACAATAAAGAAGGCATTTTTAGCTCACTCATGGGTCATTCTTGAGGAGTCATGGATTTGGTGGCAGAATTTCATTTACTTCTCTATGTGTTTGGCCACACGAGTTGGTTTGATAAGGAATAACCATGATATTCAAATTTCTATTTTAATACTGAGTGGTTTTAGATCAATCTATACAAATTGCAGAGGACTTAGTTATAATATAAAAATATAAATATTAGAAAACTTAGTATCAATAAAACAAAAGCAAGAAGTGAAAGGTTGGGATGGAGTAAAATGTGCCAAATTTCTTATAGTACACAGAGTCAAGAGATGTCAAAAATTGACAAATCACAGTATAAGTTCTTATATTGTTTGTAATGGTAAATAAAAAAAAAACCCTCTAAGAAACCCACTGACTGTTAAAATAAATTATTTCTGGAAATGGAACTAGAGAGAGGTCAAAGAAGACAATTTTACTGTTCATTTTAGACTCATACATGATTTGATTTTTATTTATATAGTGAACATATTATTTTAAAATAAAAATAAAAATAGTACTCATGAGTTAATGATGAGTATGTATTTGGAATGGCATGATCTCCTGGTACCTGGACTGACCCATTCTCTGCAAACAACCAAAATTCTAGATAAAATAGAAACAAATATATTCATGAGTGCTTCCAAGAATTAGGAAGAAATTAAGAGTACACAGGCTAAAGACTAAATTAAGGAGGGGCCCCAGAGTGGCAGAACACTGAAGTTCACTTCTACCCTAAGGACATTTGCCAAACCATATGACATTGAATTTTAATTTTTATAGCCTCCAAGCCCTCCAGGGAATGAAACAAAGCCTTAGACCTCTCATAGTGGGTAGTCTCAAAGAAGATTCATTAATACAGTTAAAACTCCAAAGGGCAAGCTGTACAGGTTAAAAGTGAAATGCAAATAAATCTACCTTTCACACCTACCAGAGGATTTGAGAGAAGTTACTGGTGTTGGGCTCTTTGGTTTTGAATGTATATTAGAGGAATTACCCCTGAGAATCTGTTACATTTTGTATTCATTTAATGATGTGAATTGTTAAAAAACACAAAACATCTGTCACAGATATTAACAAAATTAATTTAATTTAATTTAATTATTATTATGTTTTAAAGATTTTATTTATTTGACACAGAGAAAGAGACAGCTAGAGAGGGAACACAAGCGGGGGGAGCGGGAGACGGAGAAGCAGGCTTCCCGCTGAGCAGGGAGCCCGATGTGGGGCTTGATCCTAGGACCCTGGGATCATGACCTGAGCTGAAGGCAGATGCTTCACAACTGAGCCACAACAAAATTAACTTTATTAATAAAAATAAGAGCTAATGCTTATATAGTGCTTGTTTTTAACCAGGCACCATTCCAAATGTATAGTAACTCATTTGAATACTACAATTATGATCATTTTTAAAAATGAGGAAACTGGGGAGCACCTCAGTTGGTTAAGTGGCCAACTCTTTCTTTTGCCTTTGGCTCAGGTCATGGTCTCGGGGTCCTGGGTTGGAGTCCTATGTCAGGTTCCCTGCTCAGTGGGGAGTCTGCCTTTCCCTCTCTCTGATCCTCTCCCACCCCCATGCTCTTTCTCTCTCTCAAATAAATAAAATCTTAAAAAAAAAGAGAAAGTTATAATGGTATATTTAGGCAGAGAGGGCCTATATCAGTCAGGGTCTAGTCAGGACATAGAACTGCACTAGTTATTTTGAGACAGATAATATAAGGGATCATGTATATTGGAGAACTGAAAAGGCAAAGAGGAAACACTAAAGTATCTTGGAAATAGTAACACAGGCAATCAGTGCCACCATTTTTAGGCCTTGGGGAATAAAGGGACTCGGTGGAATTATTAAAACTTGAAAGGTTGGAGAGACGTTTTGTTGCTGGGATTCAACCCTCTGAAGAGGAGGCACAGCTCAGCTGGTGCTAGTGTCTCAGGAGCTCAAAAGTAAGATCAGACCCTTGGGACCCTGAAGATAGTAAAAATATATTGGAAATGGGTTTCAGCTGAACTATTTCACAAGAATCAAAGTTATTCTGACTAAACTATATTGCCCTCAATATTTTTTATAATTTCTCACTGGAACATATATAGAAAGTGCTTTGATTTTTGCATAGTTTTTGGAGTTTATTTTGTTGGTTGGTTAGTTTGCTTGTTGGCATCATATCATTCACCAACCATTGGTGAGGGAGAGCACATTAAAATGAATTTTCTGAATATAGGCCCATTAATGCAAGTGAAGGATTTAGGCCAATGATTTCTGACACACTGGAGAGTGATTTGGTCACAGTGCACTTAGATACTTTGTGTATTTCCATTACATTTTGAAGTCTATATACATTTTCATATAATTGACTTCATTAGTTCAGAAAATGGGTTTGATATGCAAGCAGCAAGAATAGGTGCTGTTGGATACCATCTTCATCAGAGCAGAGAAAGAATAGTGAAGGCAACTCCTGAGCCAGATACATTGGAATAAGCCAGATTCTAAGAGCTTGCATTTTGATTGGGTGCTGTCAGTACTTACACAGATGGTGAGAAGAATGCTATTCTACAGTTTTAGCTATTTTTGATTGCCCCACATAGGTCTCAGAAGTAAATAATAACTTCATGAAGAAATGATTTTATCTTTACTCTTCAGTTGCTAAAAAAATTTTGCACTCTCCATGTGTTTTGAGAATGAAATCTGTCCTGA
>NW_027769649.1:0-3851 GCF_054177405.1 Leptonychotes weddellii
GGGAAATCCAAATCAAAACCTCAATGAGATACCACCTCACACCAGTCAGAATGGCTAAAATTAACAAGTCAGGACACGACAGATGTTGGCGGGGATGCGGAGAAAGGGGAACCCTCCTACACTGTTGGTGGGAATGCAAGCTGGTGCGGCCACTCTGGAAAACAGTATGGAGGTTCCTCAAGAAGTGAAAAATAGAGCTACCATACGACCCAGCAATTGCACTACTAGGTATTTACCCCAAAGATACAAATGTAGGGATCCGAAGGGGCACATGCACCCCAATGTTTAGAGCAGCAATGTCCACAATAGCCAAACTGTGGAAAGAGCCATGATGTCGGTCAACAGATGAATGGATAAAGAAGATGTGGTATATATATACAATGGAATATTTTGCAGCCATAAAAAAATGAAAGCTAGTCATTTGCAACGACGTGGATGGAACTAGAGGGTTTTATGCTAAGTGAAATAAGTTAATCAGGGAAAGACAATTATCATATGATCTCACTCATATGTGGAATTTAAGAAACTAAACAGAGGAGCATAGAGGAAGGGAAGGAAAAACAAAACAAGGTGTAGTCTGAGAGGGAGACAAACCACGAGAGGAATCACAGGAAACAAACTGAGGGTTGCTGGAGGGGAGAGGGATGAGGGAATGGGGTAACTGGGTGATGGGCATTAAGGAGGGCACGTGGGTGTTCTATGCAACTGATGAATCACTGATCTCTACCCCTGAAACTAATAATACAGTATACGTTAACTACATTGAATTTATTTTTTTTTCTTTTTTTTTTTTTTTACATTGAATTTAAATAAAAAATTAAGAGACCCACAGCCTGCCCTGTACCCAGTGCTCCTGGGCTCCTCCAGGGCTGCCCTTCCTGCTGTGTGGAGTGACCACAGGGCCTCCCACTGCTCTGAGCACAAGGGCCCACCCGTGGCGAGCTCAGGGCGTGCCCTCTGACCTCCTCCACAGACCTCCTAAGGGGGACTCAAGGCACTCTCAGACCTGCAATGATCTCGGGGTACATGTGGGCTATGTGACGTCCTCGACTTATGGTCCACGGCAGGGACGGAGCCACCAGGATGAGGACCCAGCTCTTTATCTTGGCCCAGTGCTGCGCCAGACTTTCTACGTCTCTAATAGCCTGTGACAGGCCACCTCCTTAGCTGGTCTCTGAGCCAGCCCCTCTGCTGAGCTTAGATCTTAAATCTACATGGCTTCCCAAGCTGACTCAAGGCAGGAAACAGCACCCAGTCCACTGGCCCAGAAGTGAAATAATCAGAGCTTTTCTGCGGGGCTCTTGGCCCAGACGGGCATAAAGGGGAACACCAGCACCAGCCCTGTGGGAGGATGGAGCGTGCAGCGGCTCAGTCTCTCCGTCTGGGTCCCTCCCAGCCGTCCGGAGAGGCACCTTGTCCCACTGAGCACGCTCACCTCATCCTGAAGATCATTTCCAAAACATCCACTTCGGTCTGTGTGTGACGGCGGAGGATTTGGTGTTCCAGGGAAGAGAACCACACGCCAGGGCCGCGAGGTAAACATGACAGAATGCGGGACGGTCCGGGGTGGTGGTAGGGAGAAGGGCAGAGCTGAGCAGGACCCTCGGGACACGGGACTAATGAGAGACGGCAGGTGAGGCGGGGGGCTCCTGTCTGGAAGAAGGTGCGGGAGACCCTAGCGCATTTGATGGAAATGTTTAAAGTGTGGAAATACATCTATTTTGAGGCTCCGTTGGTGATGGGGAGGACCTTCCCTGCTGGAGGGACCCGTCTGATGGGCGAGAAGAGAAGGGCTCTGGGCAGGACACGCTCCCGGCAGGCCTGACGCTGCGGTCAGAGGGGCCTGCTCACACGGCTGGCCCCTGCTGGCCCCCGCCCACCGGCTTTCAGAGCGCTCTGCAGTCCCCGACCCGTGGGCCCTACTCTGGGCCCACACCGCGCAGATGCTGGGATTTATGCAGAACACCTGCTTTCCCTCAGGGCCTGGGATTTGGGGGGTGCTAGGCAAAGGTGCCTATGGGATCAGCCCATAGGGCTAACCCCGGGCACTGAGTCCCCAGTGGCTTAGCGGGACAGAGACACGGCGCACGGCTTCCTGCATTTTTCCCAGCTGGCCTGCCCCTCGGGAGGGGGAGAGCGTCGCAAGCCTGCGCGTGGGGGTCTCCGGACCCCGCTTGTGTGTTTTCCCTTGCTGAGCCTGGTGTGCATCCCTGTGACAGCTTGTCGCCGGGTCCCAGAAGTCTTAGCAAATCACTGAACTCGTAGAGCGGCCTCGAGGACCCCCAGAAACCAGCCGCCACCGCCCACCTCTGCCTGGAAACAGCCCCCCTTCCTCCCTGAGGCCTGCCCGCCTGCGGGGAGCACCTTCCGCGTGGGAAACACGCTGATGAGCGTCAGGCTGCGGACACACTGTCCTCCTCCATGCTCACCAGGGCGCCAGGCAGCGGTGGCGGCCCCAAACACCAGGCACCCGACTGCTCCACAGACCCCACTCTTGCCACGTGGGGTCCCAAATCTTCGAGAAGGAAAGTAAGAGATCATGAGGATGCTCTCTTCTTCAGTGAACGTGCTCTAGGACCCAATCTGAGGGCCACTGGTGCTTCCGGGCGGTGACCCAGACACTGGCCGCCTCTAGGACCCCCAACACGCCTGGTGAGTTCCCAGTTGGCGGAGGACGGAAAACCTCCGCGCAGCCGCACCTCGCCAAGCTTTCCGCCCTCCCTGCAGTTCCTGACGCCCCAGGCCCTGGAGCTCTCCCCAGGACCTCCGGAAGCCTGCTTCCCCTTTCCAGCTATAAATCCTATCCCCGAGTTCGCATTCATTTAAATCTTCTGAAACACAATTTAGGGAAATGCATCAATAAGACGGCCAATCAGGAAACAGTGGACTCCATTCATTCTAGTCGTTGTTAACCAGTTACACTGACATGTACTCAGAATAAAATACCTCTAGGTGCCCCCCAACTTTCTGGCCCTCACCGGGTCCCATGGTCCCCAATCGTCAATGTAACATCCAAGGGGACGAGCCACTCCACCTGCTATCTCCCTGTGTCACGCCCTGCATTAAACCTGATGCTAATAAAGGTGCTTCTGGAAATTTCCAGAACCAAACACATCCTGAGCACTTTTTCAATGTGGGGAAAGGGGTAGGAAGCCCCATTTCAGCCTCAAACCCAAGCTGTGTCCCCCAGCCCTCGCTGACCCCCGTCGACATTCCTCACGGGGTCGTAACTCAGAGCAAAGAAGGGGTCCGGAGTTCCATCGGTGGCGCCCCGGAGCCCCTGCAAGCTGGAAACCAGACATGGTACGTCTCAGAATGACTCTGCAGCCAGTGAGTCCTGTATGGGGACTTTGGGTGGCTCTAGTTCTCTCTGAGGCTATGTCCATAAGCTTATTTTAACATAACTAAAACCGGAAACCTCGACACAACGCTCTCTCTGTACGTTGTCAGACTGAGCCATGTGGCCTAGAAACCACCCGCTGCACGTATCAGAGGTCACTCTGAGCTGGAGCACGCTGGCAGCCGTCTGGCTCAGGGGTCTACTCCCAGCACTGAGAGGTGAGGACCCGTCTCTGAAGCGGGGCCAAGCCAGGGGCGTGAACCCCGACACGTGTGCACGATGTGAACCCCGACATGTGTGCAGGATGTGCGGGGCGTGCACCCCGACACGTGTGCAGGATGTGAACCCCGACACGTGTGCAGGATGTGAACCCCGACACGTGTGCAGGACGTGCAGGGCATGCACCCCGACACGTGTGCAGGATGTGAACCCCGACATGTGTGCAGGATATGAACCCCGACACGTGTGCAGGACGTGCGGGGCATGCACCCTGACACGTGTGCAGGATGTG
>NW_027769650.1:0-295 GCF_054177405.1 Leptonychotes weddellii
GATGAATGGACTGAACAAAAGAAAAAAACTGAAAACTCTCATGCTATCTAAATCATGAAATAACACTAGATCAAGACATCTTTTCTTTCCTCAGGCCAACTACAAAAATTGAGACCTTAAATGTCAAATCTGAGTGTTGTGGTTCAGATCCATTTGTACTAGCTAAACTAAGACTTCCTTAAATTTCCTATTTTTAAAACGATGAATTATTGGGCTTCTTCAAATCAAATCATAAACAAAGAGATATTCTTGGGGTTAAGTGGCCAGTGTTAATGAATGAAAAGTTAAATAATAA
>NW_027769651.1:0-295 GCF_054177405.1 Leptonychotes weddellii
CAAAAAGGGACCAGCTGGAGGGCTGGAAGGGCAGAGCCACCCTCCCAGCCAGACACGGAGCCACCCTCCCAACGAGAGACAGAGCCACCCTCCCAGCCAGAGACGGAGCCACCCTCCCAACCAGACACGGAGCCCTCTCCCAACCAGACACGGAGCCACCTCTCCTAACCAGACACGGAGCCGCCCTCCCAGCCAGAGACGGAGTCGCCCTCCCAGCCAGACACGGAACCACCTCTCCCAACCAGACATGGAGCCACCCTCCCAACCAGACACGGAGCCACCCTCCCAACCAGAC
>NW_027769652.1:0-295 GCF_054177405.1 Leptonychotes weddellii
TGTCTGAAGAGCCTGACAGTTTGCTGCAAAAATCCTCCCCTTTTTAAAGGAATTTAATCAGGGGCGCCTGGGTGGCTCAGTCGGTTGAGCATCTGCCTTTGGCTCAGGTCAGGACCTTGGGGTCCTGGGACGGAGCCCTGCATTGGGCTCCCTGCTCAGCGGAGAGCCTCCTTCTCCCTCTCCCCCTGCTTGTGCGCGCCCTCTCTCTCTGATAAATAAATAAAATCTTTAAAGGGGTTTGATTGGTCTTGGGCCCCCACAGCCCTCCATTGGTTCTGCTCCTTATCAGCTGATG
>NW_027769653.1:0-295 GCF_054177405.1 Leptonychotes weddellii
TCAGTCGTTAAGCGTCTGCCTTTGGCTCAGGTCATGATCCCATGGTCCTGGGATCGAGCCCTGCATCAGGCTCCCTGCTCAGCCAGGAGCCTGCTTCTCCCTCTCCCACTCCCTGCCTGTGTTCCCTCTCTTGCTGTCTCTTTCTCTCTCTCTGTCAAATAAATAAAAAAATCTTAAAACAAAAAAAAGAAACTGGTTTTAAAAAAAATGACCAAACTGTCTTCCAAAGGGGCTGCAACATTTACATTTCCACGAGCAGTGAATTAGAGCTCCTGTTGCTCTACATCCTTGACAA
>NW_027769654.1:0-295 GCF_054177405.1 Leptonychotes weddellii
ATTAATACTCACACATAATTATGAATATGGGACCTCTGGATGTTCCTAGTAAAAAGAGAATTTTACAAAGAGAATTTTTCCAGGTTAATTTACTATAATGTAAGCATAAGAATTGAGGACAAATTTAAGTATGAAAAGATTTTTCCCATGATTGTTTTTTTAAGCATGTTAGTCTTTGATTAAATTCAAATGGATTGGGGAAAATGGCCAGACTCGCCCATGAAGATTTTCCTTTATAACTAAAATTATATTTGTGTGGTTAATCTTAAATTATATTTTCAGGAAAAATAAACTA
>NW_027769655.1:0-295 GCF_054177405.1 Leptonychotes weddellii
TTCTCGTGTTTGCAGAGAACTTCCACGGGCTGCCATTTGGTTTCACCCTCACATCTTCCCTGCCAGACAAGCATATTCTCCCCATTTTACAGAAGACGAAATGGAGGCTCAGAGAGGGGGAGTGATTCTCTCAAGGTCATAACAGCTAGTAAGAGGGGAAGCTGGGACTCTACAGCCCATTCTGACAACCCCTCCCTACCCCAGCCTTGGCCAAGGTGCCTGGGCACCAAACACGGGGCTCTCAGGCATAGCCTTTCCATCCATTCCTGGCTCATTGCTTAGTGCCAGCTCAAGA
>NW_027769656.1:0-295 GCF_054177405.1 Leptonychotes weddellii
GAGGGCATGTTGTTCCAAACCCCAAAAGGACCAGTACCCCCAAGAAGGAACCCTCATACCTACTAAGCAGGCACTGCCCATCCCCTGTCCCCCCAGCCCCTGGCGACCACCGGTCTGCTTTCTGTCCGTAGGGGTTGAGTTATTTTGCGTATTTCGTATTCCATCTTTCCCACAGGACTCCTGGTCCTGGGAGCTAGTGGGTCGGCCCTGGTTACCAAGGTGTTCACGGGCGTGAACCTTTTGGTTCTTAGCTTCGTCATCCTCTCTGGCTTCATGAAGGGAGATCTGCACCCCT
>NW_027769657.1:0-295 GCF_054177405.1 Leptonychotes weddellii
AAGGAAAAAAAGAAAGGTAGCCTAAAGTCTGAGGCCTGGGCCTGCAAACATTTAGAAGCTGGTGCACTGAAGAGCAATCAGCAAATGAAAGGCCCATGAGGGAGAAGAAAATCCAAGAGAATGTAAAGAAATGATAAGTTTCCTCTAAAATTTATTTTATATATAACAACTTTAAAATATTTACTAAGTATACAATCAGTTCGAGTCACTTCAGGTTAACAAAATGAATCAGACCTGTCATGAATCCTGTCTTCAAGGTAACAATAGTCTGGTAGATGAATAGATGTCTACAGAT
>NW_027769658.1:0-295 GCF_054177405.1 Leptonychotes weddellii
TGTACTCACTACATGTGAGTACAATATTCAATAAGCTTTCACTTGTTTATAGTATAAAGAATATTCTTTTTTCTATCATAATACATACTAGTTATTGTATAACAAATTAGTCCCAAAATTAGCCATTTAAAACAACAAACATTTACTACTTCATCAGGTCAGGAATCCAGAAGAGTTTAGAGGGATGGTTCTGCCTCAGGGTGTCTCATGATATTGCAGTCAAACTGTCAACTATGGCTAGAGTCATCTCCAGGCTCAATTTGGGCTGGAGGATACATTTTCTTTTCTTTTCTTT
>NW_027769659.1:0-295 GCF_054177405.1 Leptonychotes weddellii
TCATTAAAAGTAGTAATAGTGTACAGTTTCATTCATATAATATACCAGTGTGGGTTCCTGAGTTGTGACAAATGTACCTTAATAAGATATTAACAGTTAGAGAAAGTGGGTGCAGGATATATGGAAACTCTCTGTTCTACTGTTGCAACTTGTCTGTAAATCTAAAACTCTTCTAAAATAAAAAGGTTATTTTTTAAAGCAATGTGTAGCCCAGAAGGTTCTTTGCTCTTAAGAATATATCCATTTGGGGGTGCCTGGGTGGCTCAGTTGGTTGAGCAACTGACTCTTTTTTTTT
>NW_027769660.1:0-3850 GCF_054177405.1 Leptonychotes weddellii
GGGGCCCAGGCACTGCTCTAAGTGCTTTCAACGTATTATCCCTTTGTCATCATCACTGGTCCATAAGGTAGTGTCGTTGCCATCCCCATTTGAATGAAGAAGTTGAGGCCCAGAGAGGTTAAGAGACTCCCCTGCTGTTGCACAGGTAGTGAGCTGCAGAACCTGGACTCACGCCCAGCAGCTTGGCCCTAAGTCCTCGTGCTCCGCCGTTCTCTGTAATGCACAGCACGCCCCTCATCTCCATGGATCGCCCTGGTCCTCGTCACTAGGGTTCAGTCCTCACCTGGCTATCCCCAGAATGCCGCCACCTACCCCCAGGTCTTTTTCACCCCACCCATCCTTCAGGCTCCCTTCTGGTTCACCTTCTCATGAAGCTCCTGCTCCTAGCATCTCTCCCTAGCAGCTCACAGCACTGCTATGGTCCCCTCCTGACATCAGCCACTTGAAGCACAGTCCTGATGATCCAGGAGGTCGTCCTGCAGTTGAGTAGGCTTTCCCAGCTGAGTGCCCTGAGCATCTTTCTAGGACATCTGGGGATAGCCTGTTGTTGGTCCTTCAGTGGCCCTGATGGTGGGCTTTAAGGCACAGGAGGTGTTTATCACCTGGTCTCTCAATGTCCATAACCCACAGAAACCACATGGCTGTGGCGTCATTCTGGTTTGACATGCACCTGCTGCTCCTAGTATGGAGCCCCCAGCTCTGGATATGAGTATGTGACGTCTGGGCAACTGAGAGATACTGACTTTGAGTAAATGGGATCAAAGCGGAGAGAGCCTGTCTTCCCCCACAGGATGGCCACGCTGACACCTCTGAACAGAGGGAAGAGAGGGAGCTTTCCATCTGATCTCCTTGCTAAAGACACCTTTGTCTTTTAGAGCACGCCTCCTCTCTCCAAACCTACACAGCTTTCCTGTTGCAGCAAGATCAGGATACGGAATCAGAACAGTGTGGGTAATAGACCTAGGCTGGGCTTCCCACTGACAGCTATAGGAGCAAAGCCAGCCTCCTTGGGAAGGAGCCTCCTAGGCAGCCTGGGAAGAAGTGACCTCTGCCATACTCATTTCTGAGACCCCAGCCCTGGGAAAAGGACCCCTGATCTCCCCTGGCCAATGTGTAGGTGGGAAGAACCGGCATTAACAATGCTAACTCTGGGCTGGCCATGCTTGTGGCTGCTTTAACTACAAGACCAGCTCCCTCGATCCTCATTGTAAGAGGTGGGGGTTGTTTATTCTCAGCTTGCAGATGAGGAACTGAGGCACAGATTGCTCATTCACTTGTCCAGGGGCACACTAGTGAGCGATGGGACTGGGAGCGTCCTCACCATTATGGCAACATAGCCATCATCGTCTTCGTCGTGGTCACCCCTCCCTCTTCCCTTTTCACTTAAAGCGTGTCTTTCTTCTTTATAGGTCGTTGGTTTCTTTAAAATGGTGGAATCATTATTTTTCCTTGTGGTTTGGCTTGTTTATAAAATAGCTTTTTACAAGTATGTGTGCATTGTTTAGGTACTTATAAAGTAAATATTCAGATATTGTGAAATTAACATTGTTTTGTGAAATAAGACAATTAGTAATTCATGTTCAGTAGTATTTAGATGGTTCTCCTTTGTATTTTCTGCAGAGGCATGTAAAACATTTTTTTCAGCGAACATAGGATAATACAGTACATGGTATTTGATAACCAGCTTCTTCCACTGAATGATGCCGTAACAGTTCATGCTGTTACCTTCCACCTGTGCTTTGTGACGTGGAGCCCTCACACCTGAACCCAGCCGGCCTTTCCACCTGTCCTCATCACTGCTTAGAGGGACAAGACCCTGCCTATATCCCTCTTTTCATCTGAATCCTACTATTTCTTGGTCCTCAGCTCCTGATCTGCCTCTTCCTGCCCTGACCACATGTTGTCTGAGGTCCCCCTCCTCAATCTGGGTCATAGCTCATAAGTGATCTGCTTACTCCCTTGTCACACGTTTCCTTAGAAACCACTCACTCTAGACCCTGCCCTGGGTATCAGGGACACAGGGACAAGCCAAGCTGACCTTTCCTGAGAACATACAGGCACCATTTACCTGTCTGATCTCCTTAGTCCTATAGCAGCCCTGTGAGGTTTGTTCTATCTCTGATTTAGATTGAGAACGTGAGGTGGAGGTTGGCACGTGAGCAAGTGAGGAAGCCAGGTTTCACCCCAGGCTAGCTGAATCCAGGGCTGAGTCCCTAACCCTCATGCTGGTGCACGATCCCTGCCTGTGTGGAGGTCACCCAGTAGCAGAGGATCCTTCACCTGCCTGTCCTGTGTCCTCAGACTGGCCAGGCAGAGCTCTGAGTGTTGGGTGTGGCCAGAACTCATTTGGTTGCAAGTGAGAGAAAACCCAGTTCTGGTTGGCTTTACACAAAATAGAGGATTTCAGATTCAAGCTACTCCACAGTCTAGGGCTACAATGGCCTCTCTGAGGCTGGATTCAGACCCAGTAGTGCTGTCGGGCCAACCTCTCTCTCTCTGTCACTGTCACATTTCCTCTTTGGGGTCAGACAGACTCCCCTCAGGGCTGCCGAGCGGCTGCAGCATCTCCAAACGGCACGCTCTGTCCGCCTCAGGCCCAGGAGCTCTCCTGCCTCTGTCCTGGACCTGCACCGGCGAGAGCTGAGCGTCTCCCGGGGTGGGGGCTGGAGGAGCCGCTGTGTCCTTCGCCACGTCCTCTCTTTGTGCCCACACGGCGAGCAGCAGTGTTCCAAATAGACACTGCCTCGTTAGCCTACGTTGTGGACTGGCGACGATGCAGACCAAGTCGACAGCCGAGAAGACACGAACACGAAGCATGAGGAAGAAGCCTCTGTTTTTGTAAACTACTGAGATCTGGGGTTGTTTGTTACCTCTTTACAAACTAGCACTTGCTGACTCTCCACCAGCCCTACTGACATAACGCGTGTCTGCCGAGGGTGTGGATCTGGGCGTCTCTCTGTCTGGTTTTTCCCACAGAGCCGGGTCCGCACAGGGCCTCGAGAAATAACGTGTTGACTGATGGCTTCCCGTCAGCTCTTCACGCTGCTCCTGTTTGCCTGGTCTTGGGGCTGGCTGCTTTCTCTATCAGGTCCCTCCAGCTGCTTGTCTCCTGGCTCGAGCCTGACGTGCCCGGGGGGCCCCAGCACGTACCAGGGGCTCAGTAAGCTCCAGCTCATCCCGGTGAAGGGTGGGGATGACTCTGGCTCCGATCACCTCCCCTCGGGGCCTCTGAGCTTGGCGTGAGGTGAGACCCGCCCTGGAGCACGTCACGGGGGAGGTGACCTCACGTGGACACAGCAAGGAAACCTGCCCCTCACCAGTTTTCAGATTTTGTTTGTCTCTGCAATTCTGGAAGAAAGTGGGCACTGGCTGCTGGAATGTTCCCTGCCATCAGAAAGGGCCAGGACTGCAGTTTAGCCTCCGCAGCTGTAGACCCAGCTGGAGTTCCATCGGGCGGGAGGCACACCCTCAAGAACTGTGTCTCCTCCTCACGTGGGACGCCGTCCTGAAGGAGGCCCATGTCATCAGTGGGGGCTCCATGCGACCCAGCGTGGTCCCATTTCCATCCACCCTTGCTGCGGGGCCTTCGTTTCTGGAGACCAGGTCAATGAACACATTTACACCTGCGCAGTATCTAAATTTGGGTCTTGCTCAGGGGGACCTGCGTGTCCCCAGGTCAGGTGGGGGAAGTAGGGGCGTCTTGGGGAAGCCCTTGCTGAGAAGGGAGCCCCTGCCTGAGAAGCCTTCCTGTGGGAGGTGGAGGTGGCTGAACTGCTCTGTGGGTCTGAGTCTGTTTACTTAGAATTAACAACCATAAACCACACCCACCACATCCCATACTCGCCGGTTT
>NW_027769661.1:0-295 GCF_054177405.1 Leptonychotes weddellii
ACTTCAAAAGTTATCTGAAGGTTGTTTTTAACAGAGATTATGTACACATCGGCCAGCAGGAGCCAGGTAGTGCTCGGAGAGCCTGAATGTGAATCCGAGTCAGTTACCACACTGTACCTCAGTTTCCTCCTCTGTAAGACAGGGCTACGAGTATTACCAACCTCAGAATCAAATGAAATAATACAAAGTGCTTAGAGCAGTGCTTGCAACAAAATAAATGACAGGTAAGTGTTCTCTGCTATCACCACCGCCACCACCACGACCACCACCATCACCGTCACCCGTCATCACCGCC
>NW_027769662.1:0-295 GCF_054177405.1 Leptonychotes weddellii
GACAAGGTATCTTGAGAAAATATATGGAGGGGAATCTCTGTGACAGGTAAGATGTTGTCACAAAGTGACTGACTTGACAGGAAAAGCTAGTTTTAAAATTCTCTTTGAATTCCAAGCAGTGTTTGCCTGAGAAGGAGGGAGGTTCGCAGGCGGCATTTTTGTTTGCTGTTCTTGGGCCAGTCCGGTTGTGAAGGAGTATGCAGGATCTTCTCCATATTTTTTTTTTTAAGATTTTATTTATTTGTTTGTCAGAGAGAGAGAGAGAGACCACAAGCAGGGAGAGCAGGCAGAGGGA
>NW_027769663.1:0-295 GCF_054177405.1 Leptonychotes weddellii
CTGTAGGTGCCGGCTGTCTGATACAGAGCCACTTCTGGCCTGGGCCTCATGGACGGCTCTGCACTCACTCCAGCGAACTGTGAATGCGCGACGCCCATGGCGGACCCTGCTGTCACCAGTCCCACCGCCTCAACATGCTTCTTTGAGACAAACAAAAGTGGCCCCCCACCCCCAGGTCACTGGCACCGACCTGGTAAAGCTCGTTGCTCTGCCTGTATTTCTGCCAAGTCCCCCAACAAAAACGTGAAAACAAAACAAACAAGCCAAAAGCAACTGTTCTCTCTGCTCTTTCTGA
>NW_027769664.1:0-295 GCF_054177405.1 Leptonychotes weddellii
AGAGGAAGCAATTCAACAGCCTCTGAATCCACCTAGGCCTCAGCCTCCCCAGGACCACTCACCTATACTCTTCACAACATGTAACATGACCTCTGGTACTGTGTTTCCCTGTGTTCGGTATTGGGACTAATCTGCAATCAGCTCTGGCTGGGGGAAGCACTGGGTGAGGGTCCTTTCTAAGTGCCAGGACAACACTTTTGGACATGGCTCTGTGACCACAGCCAACCCCACATGGTAGGACCCTCTGAGTTTCTACAGATTACCATCCAAAAGGAAGTGATAAGTTTCCACTGTC
>NW_027769665.1:0-295 GCF_054177405.1 Leptonychotes weddellii
ATTTTTCCCTAGCAACCACTTGTTTTATCTTTAACATTTAGGCCTCAGATCCATCTCAAAATAATTTTTATGCATGGTTTGAGGTAATGGTCAAAGTTTTATCTGTTTTTTATATGAATATTTAATTGAGTACCATTTTTTGGTTGAAGACTCTTTTTTCCTCACTGAATTGTAGTGGGGTTTTTGGTTTTAAATCAAGTCACTGTAGGGACACCAGGGTGGCTCTGTCAGTTAAGCGTCTGCCTTGGGCTCAGGTCATGATCCCAGGTTCCCTGCTCAGTGGGGAATCTGCTTC
>NW_027769666.1:0-295 GCF_054177405.1 Leptonychotes weddellii
TGGACTACCAGTACAAAAGTAAATTGATACAACCTTTTTGGTGAACAATTTGGCAATATTTTTCAAAAGGTGCATATTTAAACCCGGGAATTCCATTCTAAGTGTTTGTCCTATAAAAAAATGTACACATACACACAGTGCAATGTAAAAGAATCCTCATTGTGGCCATGCTTATTATAGCATAATGCTGGAAATGACCCAAATGTCCATCTGCAGAAAAACTGGGAGATAAATCAGTGTACCACCATTCTGGTAGAGAGTCCCCACATTTCCTGGATAGCAAAGAACAAGGTAA
>NW_027769667.1:0-295 GCF_054177405.1 Leptonychotes weddellii
TTCGGTCATGGAGGCTAATCACTCTCCTCCGAGGTTTGGCTTCTGCCCCTGCCCCCATTCTCCACGACAGTCCTAGTGGTGGCACTCGCAGCCTTCTTTTTTTTTTTTTTGTTTTCTACTTCTTTTATTTCCATTTATATTCCTAAGAAATATTTACACAACATCCTATAGATTTTGATACTTTCTTACTAGATTTCTTGAGATATTTTGCTAAACTGTTTAAGTTTTCTCATTTTTTTTCTTGTGATTTGGATATTTCTTAGACTTTTTTTACTCTACTAGTAATTATATATTT
>NW_027769668.1:0-295 GCF_054177405.1 Leptonychotes weddellii
ACCCTCCTCCCTCTCATGCTCTCTGTCTCTCATTCTCTCTGTCTCAAATAAATAAATAAAATCTTTAAAAAAAAATTAATTAAAATAAAATCTTTGAAAATAAATAAAAAGATACTTTATTAAAAAAAAGAACTTAAGAGACATCAAAAAACGTATTCTGTTATTGATATATTCCTCTTCTTACACAGAATTCCAGGGTATAATCCATTCTTTTTTTTTTTTTTTAAAGATTTTATTTATTTATTTAACAGAGAGACAGTGAGAGAAGGAACACAAGCAAGGGGAGTGGGAGAGG
>NW_027769669.1:0-295 GCF_054177405.1 Leptonychotes weddellii
AGAAAAGAATGCCAGTATTCTGGGTTCCTTTGTGAATTTTCTTTCAAGTAGTATGTAAGTCTTCCCTTTATGCTCAGCATTCTGCAGTTTCACTCTGATTTGTCTAGACAGCCAAACTATGGAAGGAGCCAAGATGTCCATCAACAGATGAATGGATAAAGATGTGGTATACACACACACACACACACACACACACACAGACAAATGCAATATTATGCAGCCATCAAAAAAACCCCATGAAATCTTGCCATTTGCAACGATGTGGATGGAACTAGAGGGTATTATGCTAAGCGAA
>NW_027769670.1:0-3850 GCF_054177405.1 Leptonychotes weddellii
GTGGAGATGCTGGAGAGAGCAGGTTATGGAGGCAGGGAGCAGAATGGGGAGTCCGAGGAGAGCCAAGATGTCCCAGTGGGGCTTATTAGAACATGTCTGAGGAGGGGTTTTCTAGGGCACAAACCACCCAAGTAGGTCAACCTTGGAAGTATTCTCTAATCTCTGTTCTTAAGTGAGGAGATTCCAGATCCAGTTCCTCAGGGCAGGGGAGGAGAGAACCCTCTCTAAGGCAGCTACCCCTCGAAGCTTCCTGCCTCTTCTGGGATTGGGAGAATGTTTTCTACCTATGATGTTGTCATATTTCTTTGTATTCCACTGTTTTATTATACTGGATGTAAGGAGGCCAAAATGTTATTTGGGAAATCTCTTATCAGTCAATCATGTGATTTACAAACTAATTAGCTCATTACAGTGTCTTGCTGAGGTTATCATGAAAACTTGGGGAAAACTGGTCACAATTATCAAGTTTGGAGAACATATCCATTATGGGAAGAAACACACATTCAGGGACACCAAAAATGGCTCTTACTCATGTGAAAATCCTGGTGCGCACTAGGCAATCCATAAATACTGGGACCTTTTTTTTTATGTTTCAGGTGACTTGCAGAAAATGTGGAAATCTAGAAACTGACATATAAAAAATAGCATACTGAAATCTTGAAAATAATAGGATATAGTTCTCTAGTTTATCTACTGTATGACCATCTGTTATAAAAAAGTAAAAACTTTGAACTAAGATAATAAGAAAATTAAATATAAATATTTATGATAACAAACAAACTTTAACTTTGGGAATGCATCATCTCAAAATTACATGTTTTCCATTGCATATCAAGGTAGCATTGCTTTAACTTGTGGACAGCTTCTAAATGTGGTCAGAGTAGGGGCAACTGGCTGGCTCAGTCTGTAGAGCATGCAAGTCTCAATTTTGGGGTCATGAGTTCAAGCCCCATGTTGGGTATAGAGCTTACTTTAAAAAAAAGTGGTCAGAGTAAAACATAAACATATATAAAACATAACTGTAGAGAAAGGAAAATAACACATAGTTAACTCTTAAATGCAATACATATATTCTCCAATATTTACATTGTCTGTCTGCATTGGGCATTTTCTATCAACACTGACCTTAATTCAGCCTGCATTTATAGCTTGTGATTATAGCACGGTCCACCAGATTTGGGACATAATTTCCATTTGGAAGTAGAATAAAAATCAATACACTGATCATTTAAACACTTCCCAAAGTAAATTACCTCAGTAATCGGTTTGCGAAATGTTGTCTTTTGATTGATGAAATAAGTATCTGAGTCAAGGGTGAACATATCTTCAGAAAGTCATAGCACATATAATTGATGGAAAATGACAATTGTTTTTTTTCAATGTTTCACTTGGAATCTTGAAAGCTGGGGAAACAAAGGGGCAGAATTTGTTAAAGTTTATTTTTACTGTGTTTGTTATTATTTATATCCAAGGTATAGAAACTTCAGTTATAGACATCTAGGTTCATTATGAGAATTGTGACCTACTGGGGGGAATTTTTCTGCAGTTTTAAAGAAATACCCTTCTATATTATTCAATTTCATTTGCTCTGATTCTAGGCTCTTTGAGTCATATATTTTTTTATTCATTTCTCAGATTTTTGAAAAGAGAACTGGGCTATCTTGAATAATGGACACAGGCACTCCTTTCCCTGGGGAGAAACATCCTTCATTATAAAGATTGAAATTGGCATCTGGGTAAACCATGATTATCTTGTGAGTTTTGTGAAGGTCACTAAGTTCTGACCATTCTGATCAATTCCAGGTTAATTGATAGAAAACTAGTTTATGGACCTACCAAACTAATGACCAAGACTTAAGCCCCTAAGATTTTTTTTTTTTAAGAGACGTTGATTTGACTTTCCTTTTTTCCCTTTCTCTAGGATCCATTGAGCCACTGAGGACTATGCATGTGTTCCTTAGTGCTCACTTAACCCTTTTTCTTTTGAGATTGCAGTAGTCCACATGGCATTCTATACAGAGTATCAGGAAATTCCTGGGTGTGAGGCTATCATTTGAGATTTGTTCATTTCAGGAATAACCAACATATAATAAATCATGCCCTTTCCCTATTTTGTTCCCTTTTTAATCTTCAAAGGATCAACTAGCCCCTTGGGCATTCTATCCTTTATTCATTTCCTTTTTAGCCATCATTCATTGTGTACTTTCCTGTGACCATTCTCTTATAGAACTTCTCCCCTATCTCTATTTTCTAAACACAACACTGGAGAACTCTTTCTAAAGCTTATACACTATGTAGGTGGTGGCTTTTGCAAATCCTCTCAGATTTCTGTGAGAAACTTGGTTTTATCTTTCAAATCAAAGAGAGAAAAAATAGATTGAGTATAATGGGTAAACAGGGACATGTATACATTTTTAAATCTCAGATATAGAAGGTTGTGAAATTGAATGAAGTTAGCCCATGAAATGTAACTAGGAATACTGACCCAAGGTGAAGCAGAGGATTGGATTCATTATCTCCAGATGACCTAGCAGTGATGAGGAGAGACACTGACCCTCACTTTCTTTACCCAAAGAGAGTACACATTCTCACAGGCTGATTCGGGGTACTGTGCTTGGACCTACATCCTCTTTAGAGGCTCACCTTGCAGGAAAGAAATAATTTTGCTCTAGAAGGTGGTAACAGGAAGTGTTCACAATGAGTCAGTCAAGATCAAGATTTTCTGTCCCAGGAAACTGTTAGTAAGTGTTATGAAAAAATGTTTATGTGATCAAATAAATTTGGAAAACATTGGTTAAAATGGGAATAAAAATCTTCTTCACCATAGAAATTTTTAGTTTTCACTATGTTAATATGAATTGTGAGCTCTAAAGTAAGGCGTTTAATATGCAATAATTTTCAAACTCCCTTTACCATAGAGTTTATTTTTAAAGCCCTTGAGAAGCTAGTGTTTTGAGAAAACCATTTTGGGAGGCATGAGACTAGACCATAGCTTGATGAAGATATTATAAAGGGTATTGTTCTAGATCTGCAGCTTCCAAATCCTGGTTCATGGAGCAGCTGCATCACAATTTGGTAATATTTGAAGATATAGATCTCTAGGATACATCCCACATCTATTGAATTAGTGATTTAAGTGGTGGTTCAGAAGATGGCTCTATTTTTAAAAAATTTTTTATTGAAATTCAATTTAGTTAACATATAGTGTATTATTAGTTTCAGGGGTAGAATTAGTGATTCATCAGTTGCATATAACACCCAGTGCTCATTACATCAAGTGCCCTCCTTAATGCCCATCGCCCAGTTGCCCCATCTCCCCACCCACCTCCCCTCCACCAACCCTTAGTTTGTTTCCTAGAGTTAAGAGTTTCTTATGGTTTGCCTCCCTGTTTTCATCTTATTTATATTGTCTCAGATAATTCTTATGCTAAGTTGGGGGTGGAATCTCTTGAGATAGTATCTTCTTAGGTCACTGTCAACCCTGATGCCATAATCTTTTCATAAGTCTCTCTCTATTCCTAGCACTCTCTTCAAGGCATTCTTCACTTCTAAGTTCCTGAGACTATAGATAAAAGGGTTGAGCATGGGATTGAAAAGGCTGTGAAACAGGAGGAGATATTTCTTCTGCTCCTTAGGGTTCCCATATCTGGGCCCAACATACATTATAATGGCTGTGCCATAAAAGAGTCCAACCACACAGAGATGGGATGAACAGGTGGAGAAGGCTTTTCTTTGACCTTCCCCAGACTGGATTCTAAGGATGGCACAGAGGATGCACATATATGAGATTACAATTGAGGAGAGGGGTCCCACTAGCACAGAAATTGCTCCAGCCAATACCACAATCTCA
>NW_027769671.1:0-295 GCF_054177405.1 Leptonychotes weddellii
GGATTTAGCCTTACCACAATGGAAGCACGGTCCAGCCTGCTGTCCTTCCGGAATGAGGGGCCACGGAAGGCCCAGAGCTACTGCTGTGTGGCCCCTGCTTTGGTGGCACCGCAGACCAGTTTCCAGCCACAGCAGCTTTGAATAACCACTTTTAACAGTGGCTGTAAAGAGGCCTCCTGCCCATTCTTTTCAGGGCTCCAGGTAAATTCTCCTACCTTCATGTGTCAGGTTCCCGCTCATGCCAGGCTTGAGCAGCACAGTCCAAGAGGGCATCCCCACCTGCCACCTCCCCGGT
>NW_027769672.1:0-295 GCF_054177405.1 Leptonychotes weddellii
AACAGCCTAAGTGTCCAACAATGGAGAAGCAATGATATAAAATAAGGCACATCCAAATGACAAGTTATTTGGTATTTATTAAAAATGATGAATTAGGGGGGCGCCTGGGTGGCTCAGTTGGTTAAGCGACTGCCTTTGGCTCAGGTCATGATCCTGGACTCCCTGGATCGAGTCCCGTATCGGGCTCCCTGCTCGGCGGGGAGTCTGCTTCTCCCTCTGATCCTCCCCCTCTCATGCTCTCTGTCTCCCATTCTCTCTCTCAGATAAATAAATAAAAAATCTTTAAAAAAAAAAA
>NW_027769673.1:0-295 GCF_054177405.1 Leptonychotes weddellii
CAATTGTTCTGGAAGTGAGAAATAGTTAAAAGCAAAATAGAGTGCGAAGTACCTGGCATACTAAAAATGATGGAAATAGGGACTTTTACTATTTGCCTAGGCAGTTGTATAGGTAGACTATTACGAAGGATTCCTTCTCTCCAAAGAAAGTATTTCTACTTAATGAACTTTACATTCCAGTTCCACTTAGAAATATTGTGCTTAATCTAACATGAAGCATATTTGAATCTAATGAATATGTATTCTGGATGATGGTGATTTTCCCTCCATTTGTACTGTTTCTAGGAGAAAATAA
>NW_027769674.1:0-295 GCF_054177405.1 Leptonychotes weddellii
TGTCTGAAGAGCCTGACAGTTTGCTGCAAAAATCCTCCCCTTTTTAAAGGAATTTAATCAGGGGCGCCTGGGTGGCTCAGTCGGTTGAGCATCTGACTTTGGCTCAGGTCAGGACCTTGGGGTCCTGGGACGGAGCCCTGCATTGGGCTCCCTGCTCAGCGGAGAGCCTCCTTCTCCCTCTCCCCCTGCTTGTGCGCGCCCTCTCTCTCTGATAAATAAATAAAATCTTTAAAGGGGTTTGATTGGTCTTGGGCCCCCACAGCCCTCCATTGGTTCTGCTCCTTATCAGCTGATG
>NW_027769675.1:0-295 GCF_054177405.1 Leptonychotes weddellii
GGAGAAAAAAGGAGAGGGTCTAATATTTGGAGTCTATCTTAATATTATTTTCTGGAAATCGATATTTAAATAGCTAAAAGGAAGATAAAATCAAGAGGTGAGAAACAGGGGCTCATTTGGGGGGAATTTAAATCTGGTCTGGAAGGAATTGCTGAAGGCTATTGTGCTTTCCCCCCAAAAAAGACAATCTGCGGGGGGGGTCACTAGGTTAGCCCCCACCTCCTGTCTGCACCAGGTCTCACGACTGGGGCACTCTCTTGAGTTAATCATAGGATACTTACAAATATCTCAGATA
>NW_027769676.1:0-295 GCF_054177405.1 Leptonychotes weddellii
CAGAATGGTCTTAAACTCAGACTTCTTCACCAGGACCAGATTTCTCCTCAAGCTTAAAACTCAGATTTCTTCTAAGAGCTCTTCTTAATTGTGCCATATTTCAATCTGAAAATAAACTACAGTCAATTTTCTTCCCAGATTAAAGGAAACTGCCTCAAAGAACAGGCGAGCTGGCGGTACACAGAATATGTGTACAAGGGTGTTTATGACAGCAACAAGCCCGGGACACTGTTGAATACACTGTCACTTCCACAATCTGGAATATTCTGCGGCTGTGAAAAAGAATGTCAAACTC
>NW_027769677.1:0-295 GCF_054177405.1 Leptonychotes weddellii
TATCACTATTAAGTAGCTCATCTAATGTAATACACATGTATTTTTCTCTATTGTTTTACATTGCTAATTTGCATCCTTGGAATTATTTATTCCACATTGTCTGAACTGATGCATTGTGTAATTTGTAATTGGGATGTATGTTGATATATTTTTTTTTAAATGCTGAGTTTTTTTTTTTTTTAATTTTTATTTATTTGAGAGAGAGGGTGAGAGAGAGAGAGCACAAGAAGGGGGGAGGGTCAGAGGGAGAAGCAGACTCCCCGCTGAGCAGGGAGCCTGATGCGGGACTCGATCC
>NW_027769678.1:0-295 GCF_054177405.1 Leptonychotes weddellii
GTTTTCTACTCTGGTGTGTGAATCGATGCTTTCTGCAAAAGAAGGGTGTGCATGTGTGCGTGTGTGTGCATGTGTGCATGCAAATATGTGCACACGCATGCACATGTGCACAGACCCACAAACAGTTCCACTATATATGTGGACCCAACTGTGCTGTTCATAAATTATTCCTGGGTATTAGACTACTTACATCAGGCAAATGATACCATTTTTGAGGATACCAGCACCTAGTAATTGATAAGTTATACATAATGTTTTGAGTAAATGAACTTACAACTGTAAATATTATGTGCAT
>NW_027769679.1:0-295 GCF_054177405.1 Leptonychotes weddellii
GGTGAGTAGGAGGAAGCCTGAAATGGTCAGGGGTAACACCTGACTGGTATTTCTGACCCAGCACCCATGGGGCTTGGGGATCAGTTGGCTGGGGATGAAGGAGAGCAAAGAGGGTTGACTCTGAGTTTCCCAGCTCACGGGATGGCGCAGAGGCTTCTGGGGGAGAGAAGAGGCCCGGGGGGAGGCTGTGAGCTGGAGAGGCACGTGGACAACACCGGCGGGGTGTCCGGGGCCCTGGGGAGGCAGAGAGACAGAGCTCAGTGGGGCTCCGCGAGAGATGCGGAGATTGTTGGAC
>NW_027769680.1:0-295 GCF_054177405.1 Leptonychotes weddellii
TTTTTTTTTTTTGGTAACTGGGTAACTGAAGGACTTTTTTGGAGACTATAATTAGAAAGATGGAAACATTCCACCCTTTTTGTTTTCTATTTTAGAAGGGTGGAGAATTCTGCTCATCCCTGGGTCATGGAAGACCCCGAGAACAGCCCACAGGGGCTGCCGCGGACCGAGGGTCTGGGACCGGCGGAACCCTGCAGCACTCATCCCTGAATCCTGAAGGCCCAGTGTGGAGGAAGCGTGAGGGTGGGGATGAGAGGGGCAGAGATGGATTGGATGTGACATGAAGCTGGAGGAC
>NW_027769681.1:0-3850 GCF_054177405.1 Leptonychotes weddellii
GCATGTGGCTATCCAATTTTCCCAACACCATTTGTTGAAGAGACTGTCTTTGTTCCATTGGACATTCTTTCCTGCTTTGTCAAAGATGAGTTGACCATAGAGTTGAGGGTCCATTTCTGGGCTCTCTATTCTGTTCCATTGATCTATGTGTCTGTTTTTGTGCCAGTACCATGCTGTCTTGATGATGACAGCTTTGTAGTAGAGCTGGAAGTCCGGAATTGTGATGCCGCCAGCTTTGCTTTTCTTTTTCAACATTCCTCTGGCTATGCGGGGTCTTTTCTGGTTCCATACAAATTTTAGGATTATTAACATGGGGCTTTAAATAAGATATACAAATTGTTTCTATTTACTCTAGGAGGGCCTCGAATGAAAGGCCAATATGTTTTCTATAATTTTTATGTGCACACTTTATACTTCACTCTACATAATCTAGATCTATCATTTTCAATTGAAATACTATTTGGACATTTCTTTTGATGGATAGAGATAAGAAAGTTTACAAATAACTGAAGTGAAGTGACTTACCCAGAAATGTAATAAAAATTTACAAAAAAAAATTAATCATAAAAAGTTTGACTCATGTTTTAGGTTTTGAAATAGATTCATGCTTTCATTTATGTTGTGATTCTTTGAAACCTTTTTCTGTTACTAAAATAACTTTCATATGCTATTTATTCACATTATTTACAGTTAAAATGACTGCATTTGTCTTTGTCTTTTTATATGTGTGTATATATATATGTACATGTGTATTACATAGAGAGATATATATGTGTTATATACACATGTATGTATATAGTGTGTTTATATATATCACCCATGTAAATGCAACATTCATTGCTTATAGGAAAATGATACAATCAATACATCATATCTGGCTTACGTTGTACACATACAGTTTTAAATTATTGCCAGTTATTTAACTCATTGGTCAATTGTTTGCCTTTTTAATGCTGGATAAAAAGAGAAGGGAAGGTTTTAGATATATTACTGAGAAATCAAAGAAAATACAACTACTATTTGTTACATTTGCTTTTGGATTTTTTTCATTAAAACAAAGTTTTAGGCAATTTTTATAACATATGATAAGTATTAATAAAGATCAATAACAAGAAATATTTTCCTGTATTCTCTATTAAAAAAAATGCCAACCCTCTTAAGGAAATCTTAATCCTTCTTCAGCAGAAAGAGATATATATATTTTTTTTATTCTTATGTTAATCCCCATACATTACATCATTAGTTCTAGATGGCAGAAAGAGATATTTTAGAATTTTTTTTAAACTGAATGTGGCACAGAAATTTTCAAGAGAGAAGCCAGAGTAATAAATGACCATTATAACTGCTTAAAATTATCCTAGTCTTCATGGTGAAAGATACACATTTTGCAAAAAGTAAAATGTAATGAGATGAAAAATTAGCTAGAATTTCTGTTTCGTAGAGTATGTATATGCAACACTGGAATGAATTTTTTTTAAAAAATTAAACCTATGGACTTGGAATTTTAAAATGTAAAAAGATTAGTTGGTATGCTTGATCAAACTGTAAGTTGTGGTGCCCCAACCCAGGACACAGATGTGGGATTTAACAAATGTGGGTTGATACCACAAATCTGTATTTTTTGCCAACATCCAGAGTGACTGTGACACAGTCTAAGATGTGCTTTAATAAATTATAAGAGGTTTATATGTTTCCTAAAAAAATAAAGGATAGGTCCTTTACTGAACTGAAAAATAAAGAATCTATAGGAATAGATTTAAGAAAGGTAGAAACAAACAGATGTAAAAAAAAAAAAGAAAAAAGAAAAAACTCTTCTTTATGTTCATGAATATACTCCATGTAGTTGTAGTTTATTGTTGCCAGGAAACCCACACCTAAGTTTGATATATTTATGTGAAAAAAATTTGGCTTTGCTAGAATAAAAGGTAGACTAAAAGTGTTAGCAGATGACCTTATATGCATGTTTGCCTACCTAATTATGCTAAACATTAGATGTACTTAATTATCATTTATAAGAATGTGCTTTGGGTCAGTACAATTATTTTCAACAATTGTACATGGTAACAATATATCTGGTCTGTTGTTTTTGTTGTCTTGTTCATAGCATCAATACCTACATATAGAGTTTCACTGCATATATAGTCTTTGAAGGACACACTTGAAAGCTAGTCTCTTATTCAAAGAAGAGTCAGAATTTATCCTCTAGAAAGATAATGACAGCACTTAAAAATCACCCTGTGGTCAATGGAAATAAGAGAGTGTGCAAAGTGAATATATCTAGGAGTCAAACCTAGAGGAAACATACATTAGGAAGTGCTACCTTTGGGAAACAGTGAAATAAAATAACATATGAGTGTATAGCAAAGATAAAATCATATCAACAGTGGAATTCTCTAGTGAGATTAAGAAATAAAACAGTCCCAGCTTATCAAATAGTATTATATTCATAGAGACATGTTGTTAAGTGACAGTCCATTTACATACCAGTCTTTGAGCCAGAAATTATGCCAAGTGAAAGCAAAATGATTCAGAATGCCTTTTGTGATACTTTATAGTAACTTGTAGTCTTTATATCCTTTTTGTCTTCACTATATCATTTACCCACCTACTAATATTTCATAATAAAACTGGAGATGAGTTGTAGTATATATATAGATTCAGTGATAAATGACTTAAAATCAATATCCTTAGAATAAGTACTGCTATTTTTAAGGCTAAAAGGTATAGAGGAAAGAAAAACCTTGTTGCTATTTCTTGCTTGGAATTCTTCAAGTAATCAGGAGTAAACTTGGCCTTTTCTACTTAATATGCAGACATGTCTTTACATTTAATTTGATGAATATTATTGCCTCTTGAGAAAAAATCAAAATGAAATTATCTTAGCATCAGTAATTTTTTTAAAAAAAATTAGGTCCTAATTTGTGCATTTTTTTTTCTTAAGGAGAAAAATAGTGTTCCTCCCTGCAGGGAGAGATTATCCACAATTTTTCTGATGGTCAAGAATATCCTCTTGAATAATTCCAAGGAAAAGGAGTTTGCTACTTTGTAAGGAAACTCATCTCATTGTTGGATGGATCTACAGTCTATCCACAATCAGTTTTTTTTTTTTTTTTAAGATTTTATTTATTTATTTGACAGAGAGAGACACAGCGAGAGAGGGAACACAAGCGGGGGAGTGGGGGAGGGAGAAGCAGGCTTCCCGCCTAGCAGGGAGGCTGATGCGGGGCTCGATCCCAGGGTCCTGGGATCATGACCTGAGCCGAAGGCAGACGCTTAACGACTGAGCCACCCAGGCGTCCCGATCCACAATCAGTTTTAAAAAAATTCTTATCTATAAATTTATTCTTTTTGTTCTTTCTATGTATTTATTTTGTTGTGATTTCTGGAATGAAAACAAAAATATGTTCTTTCCTCCACTTCTTCTACCTGGCCTTTCAAGAATGTGTAAGTGACTTCTCAGTTCAGTCTTTCACCAAACAGCATGCCAGTTATCACAGCTACTGGCTTTAGACCTTTTGGGTTTTAAACCAGGCTCCTTCATTTGATATCTAATTGACCTTTAGCAGGATACCTTCTGACTCAACCTCAGTTTCCTGTGTTTTTTTTTTTTTTTAAGATTTTATTTATTTGACAGAGACACAGCGAGAGAGGGAACACAAGCAGGGGGAGTGGGAGAGGGAGAAGCAGGCTTCCCGAGGAGCAGGGAGCCTGGTGCGGGGTTCAATCCCAGAACCCTGGGATCATGACCTGAGCTGAAGGCAGATGCTTAATGACTGAGCCACCCAGGCGCCCCAGTTTCCTGTCTTTAAAATGAGAATAAATAACAATAATTTTTATCCTAGGAATGTTG
>NW_027769682.1:0-295 GCF_054177405.1 Leptonychotes weddellii
TTAAAAAGTTGAATCATTACTTACAAATTTTGGTATAAAGAAGACACCAGGTCTATGGGGCGCCTGGGTGGCTCAGTTGATTAAGCGACTGCCTTCGGCTCAGGTCATGATCCTGGAGTCCCGGGATCGAGTCCCGCATCGGGCTCCCTGCTCGGCAGGGAGTCTGCTTCTCCCTCTGACCCTGCCCCTCTCATGCTCTGTCTCTCTCTATCTCATTCTCTCTCTCAAATAAATAAAATCTTTAAAAAAAAAAAAAAGACACCAGGTCTAGATGATTTTTTAAAATTTCTGACAA
>NW_027769683.1:0-295 GCF_054177405.1 Leptonychotes weddellii
GTCTGCCTTCGGGTCAGGTCATGATCCCAGGGTCCTGGGATCGAGCCCCGAGTCGGGCTCCTTGCTCAGCGGGAGGCCTGCTTCTCCCTCTCCCATTCCCCCTGCTTGTGTTCCCTCTCTCGCTGTGTCTCTCTCTGTCAAATAAGTAAATAAAATCTTCAAAAAAAAAACAACACTTATTTACACTTAGTGATTATATTCCTGTAAGTTCTTTTCTCTTAAATACATAAGAACAAAGGACTTGAAACCTATAAAATTCTTCATCATTATTTATTACAAATAAATCTATTTTTCA
>NW_027769684.1:0-295 GCF_054177405.1 Leptonychotes weddellii
GTTTCTCTTTTTATTTTAATTTTTTCCCCAAAAATGCATTTCTGGAATTAGTTATTAATTCTATTGTGTTGCATTTTAATTTGTGTCTTTTTTAAAATTTTTTTTTAAGATTTCATGTATTTATTTGAGAAAGAGTGAGCGAGAGAGAGAGAGAGAGAGAGAGAGAGAGAGAGAGTAGGGGGAGGGGCAGAGACAGAGGGAGAAGCAGACATCCCACTGAGTGGAGAGCCAGAGGACCTGGGACTCGATCCCAGAACCCTGAGATCATGACCTGAGCCAAAGGCAGATGCTTAAC
>NW_027769685.1:0-295 GCF_054177405.1 Leptonychotes weddellii
AGATAAACAAAAGATGCCATATCCCAACAGTGGGAGATTATTCAAGCATAAACAGGAACAAAATACTAGTAGACACCTGCTACTACGACAAGGATAACCTTGAAAACATCATGCTAAGTGCAAGAAGCCAGACACACAAAACCATATACAGTATGATTCCATTTACACGACAGACCCAGAATAGCCAAAACCATAGACCCGGAAAGTAGATTCGTGGTTTCCAGGAACCGGGAGAGGGGGAGAATGGGAGTGACTCTTGATGGGCATGGGGTTTCATTTTGAGATGATGAAAGTG
>NW_027769686.1:0-295 GCF_054177405.1 Leptonychotes weddellii
ACATAGAAAAGGCAGCTGGCTTGGCTGAGGGTCCCTGTAGGACAAAGCTAAAGTCCCAGAACCAAGGGACCAAGGCCCTGACTCCTCACCCTGTCAGATGCCCCTAAGACCCCAATCCTCAACTTCTCCCAGATGACTAAGAACCAGAGACGGGAGCCATGACCTCCTATGGGCCTTCCAGCAAGAAAGCCCATGAAAGGGCGCCTGGGTGGCTCAGTCGGTTAAGCGACTGCCTTCAGCTCAGGTCATGATCCCAGGGTCCCGGGGTCGAGTCCCGCATCGGGCTCCCTGCTCG
>NW_027769687.1:0-295 GCF_054177405.1 Leptonychotes weddellii
ATTAAGAATTCCTCATATCAGTGAGATCATACGATACATGTCTTTCTCTGTTTGACTTAGAGAAATCCTGGATTTTAATGTACGCCAGCTCTATTTCCCGGGGCAAATTCCACATATGCCCAGTACCTCAGTTTGCTCACGTGTAACATGGGATAATAGCAGCTCTCTCATAGAACTGCTGAGACCTTAAACTGAATGAGGTATGTAGCATGGAGGGAGCATCTATCTCCCAATAAAATAGTAAACACAGAGCCTGGCACGGAGTCCCTTTGATGACTGTACTTCTCTTACTTTA
>NW_027769688.1:0-295 GCF_054177405.1 Leptonychotes weddellii
GCTTGGCAGGGAGTCTGCTTCTCCCTCTGACCCTCCTCCCTCTCACGCTCTCTGTCTCTCATTCTCTCTGTCTCAAATAAATAAATAAAATCTTTAAAAAAAAAAAAAAAAAAGAATAAGTTCTGTTGTCAAAAGTTGATTCTTTAAATAAAGTGAATTACTCCCAGAAACTTCTAGCAAGATGTAAAAAAAAAAAAAAAGCAAGAAAGCAAAAACTACTAGTATCAATGATGAAATAGAAGACATTAGTATAAATTCCAGAGACATAAAATGATTAGGGAATATTAAGGAAAAC
>NW_027769689.1:0-295 GCF_054177405.1 Leptonychotes weddellii
AGTTTACCCAGTAATTGGTCTCATTACTCTATGTTGGAATTTTAGGAAGACAGCATGATGCTGTCATTATTCAACGAATAACAATGTCTAAATTGATGCAAGGCTCCCTGAAAACGACATTTCTAGGCTTGTTTATAACAACCTACTCAAACATTTTGACTTATTATGAAAACAATTCAAGGGCCTTCGACTTCTCCAGTGACAAGGTATCTTGAGAAAATATATGGAGGGGAATCTCTGTGACAGGTAAGATGTTGTCACAAAGTGACTGACTTGACAGGAAAAGCTAGTTTTA
>NW_027769690.1:0-295 GCF_054177405.1 Leptonychotes weddellii
TTTCATTTAATAAAATTTACTCTTTTTAAGTATACAGTTTGATGAGTTTTGGCAAACATATAGCTACGTGACCACCACCACATTTGAGATATAGATCATTTTTGTTTGCAGTCAATCCCCTTTTCCCACCATCAGCCCCTGGCAGCCACCAGCCTCATTTTTGTCCCTATAGTTTTGCCTTTTCCACCACGTCGTATAAATGAAATCATACAGTATGTAGTGTTTTGTGATTGGCTCCTCTCACTCAGCATAATCCTTTTGAGATTCATCAAGGTTGTTGCATCTATCTGCAACT
>NW_027769691.1:0-295 GCF_054177405.1 Leptonychotes weddellii
TAGGAAGTACATACAGTTTCCACACACCCCCTTCATCATGTGGGGGTTTCCACTGGTATTAACATCGTACATTAGTGTAGTAGGTATATTATCATTGATGAACCAATATTGATACATGATTATTAACTAAAATCCATAGTTTACCTTAGGGTTTACCCTCGGTGTTTGACATTCTATGGATGTTGACAAATGTGTGATGTCATATATCCATCATTAAAGTGTCATACAGAATACTTTCACTGCCCTAAAAATCCCTGGTGCTCCACCTACCTGTCCATCCCTCCCCAGCCCCCTG
>NW_027769692.1:0-3850 GCF_054177405.1 Leptonychotes weddellii
GTTCCGATTTTGTGCTCCGTGGTTCTATCACTTGCCAGAAGCGGCCGACGGAGGACCCCCCCCTCCCGAATATCGCCTCGGATTCACTTCTCCGCACGTCCTACCTTCCAGAATGTGGTCGCTTTTCTGATGAGAGAGTTGTTGCTCTTGTTTTCTTCGATCTCCTGTTGAGTTTGTAGGTGATCAGAATGGTTCAATCCCTATCCAGCTGAATTCCTGAGAGGAGACGAAATCCAGGTCTCCTACTCCTCCGCCATCTTGCTCCACCCCACATCATTGGTTTTTGATGTGGTGATCCACGATTCATTGTTTTCGTATAACACCCAGTGCTCCATACAGTACGTGCCTTCCTTAATACCCATCACCGTGCTAACCCATCCCCCCACCCCCCTCCCCTCTAAAACCCTCAGTTTGTTTCTCAGAGTCCATAGTCTCTCATAGTTCATCTCTCCCTCCAATTTCCCCCCCTTCATTTTTCCCTTCCTTCTCCTACTGTCCTCCACGCTATTCCTTATATTCCACATATGAGTGAAACCATATGATAATTGACTTTCTCTGCTTGACTTATTTCACTTAGCATAATCTCCTCCAGTCCCATCCATGTTGATGTAAAAGTTGGGTATTCATCCTTTCTGATGGCTGAGTAATATTCCATTGACAGACAACTGTTCTTAAGATGAACTGGGAAATATCAGGTTGCAAGAATCCTATTATGACAACCTATAACAACCTTTCACTTCAGCAGTCTAAAAAGAAAAGCATCTAATGACTACAGTCATAATGATGACTGCCATTTGCTGACCTGGACGCCAAGCTGTTTTACGCACCTCACATGCATCTGCTTGGGGAATCTGCACAACAATTGCAGGAGGTGGCTACTGGTATCCTCATTTGACAGATGAGGATACTGAAGCCCAGAAAGTTAAGTGGCTGCTAACCCAAGGTCACAGGCTAGAAAGTGGCAGAGTGGAGATTGGAAGCCAACTCACTTTAATTGTAGAGCCATGGGCTTGAGCACAGGCTGCCTTATAATGCCTACTTGGTAAGTGTTGTAGAACTAGTAATTTCTCTTTCCTGGTGAAATTATAAGGCAGGGTGACCACTTTGGAAAATGGAAGGATAGGACCACACAGGCCTGTTTACCACTAAATTTCACTGGTTCCCTTTTTTAGCATTGCCCCAAATATATAGACAAGTAAGTCCCTAAAATATGCATTTTTTTCTCATGGAAGATGATGTGTGAAGGAATTATTTAGTGGAATTGGGGAAGGTCCTAGGTATTAACGTGGGCCACTAGGTCTTGGTTTTACATGTTTATAACATAAAGGGCTGTCACTGATGCTAAAGCACAGTCTGACACCAGCATTCTATGTCATCCCTCGAAGAAAAAAGGAAGCATAGGAGAAGTGAAGGTCTCCCCACCTTCACCTCTGCTCCCATCCCTTACATGTCTTCCCACTGGCATTCCTCCAGGACATTTTCAAAAGGAATCTCGGCCCAGACTCTTGGTATATTCCATCTATCAGCCACTCACTGAAGAAGTATTTCTGTGCCTAGCACAAGGCCAGGCACTTTGGGGACACATGAAAAAGTATTTGCATGCTTTTCATGAATTGTCCACTTAATAGAATTCAGTCCTCGCATCAGCCTTTGGAGTAGTTATTATTGTGCAACCCCTTTTACAGAGGAGGAAACCGAGGCAGAGAGAAGCTAAATAGTAAGTTCAGGGTGACAACCTAGTAAGTGACAGACCTGAGAATAGAAACCGAGTCTGTGTGCCTTCATCACTCCTACCAGCTACATCTGTGGCTTACCATGTGTTCTTCATATACCATGAATGTATTTAGGTATCACTGCTCCATAAGAATGTGACTCCAAGATAAGGACAGTGAGACTCAGGTCACCCAGTCACAGTGTCCTCACCCCAAGTGGGTCTCACATAAAAGCCCTTCTCATCCCAAATGCTCCCTGTTTTGGCCATTAGGGTATCTCTGAGCTCTGTGCAAATTGTGCCCTTTGCTATCCCCAACCAAGCTAGGGCTTGCTTTCTCCAGAGGATGTGGAGGATGGTCAGTGTGCATGGTGGCTCTTCACTGAGGAATGGTTGAGCAGGTTCACATTATAATTTGACTTTGAATCTGAGGATGATAAACATGTTCGTTCATTCCTACTGAAAGTCTAAGAAGTACCAAGCTAGGTCATAGGGGCTTCCCCTCAGTTTTTGACATGGCAAATATATCTATACTGTTCAAGACTCCCAAGTAAACGACTGAAGGCAAACATATTTACTTGAGTTTTTCAACACAGAATCAAAAAAGCATTTGGAAAACTCTAGGGTTGGTAGCATATCATCAATCTTAACCTCTTTGCGACAAAACTCATAACATTTTATTAGATGCTCCCAGTCAGGAACCATGCCTGGTTTCCATCATGTACAGGATCCAAGATAGTGCTTATAACCAAACACTATTTATTATCATCACTCTTTTGTGTTTCTATCAACATCAGTATAATTATGTTCATTCTTCAGGGCTAGGCCTCCAACATCAACCAGAGCTGACTTCAAGGAGATTTGACAAACGTTATAAAGATACTCTTCAGTAGAGCTCAGTGAAAGCAATTTCTGGGACTTAATGAAAGGACCAGAAGTTCCCGCTTAACACTTTTGACAATAAAAACTGAATAATGTGCCACAAAGAGACATTTCATAAAGGCTAATGCAAAGTGTTGCACTGGATGCCCTCTAAAATTTCTTCCAACTCCTAGAACCTCTGGTTTGTTTCCCATTTCACCTAAAATGTGTCTTCTATTTGGTGTTCCCTACACTGACAGTGCTTTGTCAAAATGCCTCATGAATGAACCACACTTGAGATCTCAGCTTTAAAAGTCCATTTGCTTATAGCAAATACTGTCATTTTACATAATTGCGGTTAATGGGAAATGATGACTGGGTGTGACATTGTTATTAGCACAACAGAGTACTCTGGTTCCTAGAAAACACATTATTTGAAAACTTTCTCAATACTCTTGACTCCGGCAAAAACTTATACCCTTCCCTAAGTAGATCCCACATGTTTCTCATTGATATTTCCTAAATATTCTCTCTTAAGTCACATTTGTTTGCATCCTTTTTGTCTGGCAATTATAAGCTCCCATTTCTTCTGTAAGCTGGGCATTGGAGACCAATGAAAAAATATTTAAAAAGCAAAATAAAAGGAAATACTACCCATTTGAAATAATCAGGGCTCATGGGGGAAACATTTGCTTAGAAGGCATGGCCATGGTGTGTGTATGTCTTGTACCTCCAGTACCATTTTGTAAAATGTGCCTAGAGAGCAGGTGTTCTATTTCACTGGTCCCAGCCAGTATTAGCTGTATTAACCATTCCGCATTGCATATTCATGGACAATTAACCAGAGTCTTACAATGTCTGCCTATTATCTAGGAAGAAGGAAACAACAAAGAACAGTATTAGACCTGGAGTAAACATTCAGCAAAACTATCAATTGATTGCTTAATTAGATTGGAAACTGCTTTCATTCTTTCTGGAAATGAGGGTACGGGCTAGCACAAGGGGCCAGCGAATGACTAAACATTACTAAAACTTATATGGGCTTAAACTGTGGAAAGAGCCAATATGTCCATCGATAGATGAATGGATAAAGAAGAGGTGGTATATATATACAATGGAATATTATGCAGCCATCAAAAAGAATGAAATCTTGCCATTTGCAACGACGTGGATAGAACTGGAGGGTATTATGCTGAGCGAAATAAGTCAATCAGAGAAAGACACATATCATATGACCTCACTGATATGAGGAATTCTTAATCTCAGGAAACAATCTGA
>NW_027769693.1:0-295 GCF_054177405.1 Leptonychotes weddellii
TGCATCTGATGTCCCTGTGTTCTCTGTCCCTATCCCACTCAGACCCCAGTTATCTGTTACCTGGACTGTTACGGTGCATTTCACATGCAGCTGTCAGACGACAGTCTGGCCCCCTTCCAAGTGAAAAGCTTCAGTGGTCTTCCATCGCCTCCTGGATGAAGTTCACTCCATGACCTTTGGGGAGTTGGTCCTAAATCCTATTTCCAGGCTTTAGCCCATTATAATTGTTCAGGCACAAAGCTGGACTAGTCCCTCTACGTGTCCAAGTTCTTCCTGGCTTGCAGGCCAAGTGCAA
>NW_027769694.1:0-295 GCF_054177405.1 Leptonychotes weddellii
TTTTTTTTTAAGATTTCTTATTTATTTATTCATGAGAGACAGGGGGAGAGAGAGAGGCAGAGGCAGAGGGAGAAGCAGACCCCCCGCGGAGCAGGGAGCCCGACGCGGGGCTCGATCCCAGGACCCTGGGATCACGACCTGAGCCGAAAGCAGACGCTTAACCATCTGAGCCACCCAGGCGCCCGCAACTATCCTTTTTTATTTTTTTATTTTTTTTTTTAAGATTTCTTATTTATTTATTCATGAGAGACAGGGGGAGAGAGAGAGGCAGAGGCAGAGGGAGAAGCAGGCCCCC
>NW_027769695.1:0-295 GCF_054177405.1 Leptonychotes weddellii
GGAGGGCTGTGCCTTGCTCCTGGGGCACTCCAAGCTGCCAGGCAGAGACTGGGCGGCAAATGTTTACTGAACTCGTTGTGCTGGGTAGCCTGGGCACTGGGGATTGCAAAGAGGCAAAGCCTCCATTTATGTGTTCATTATTTATTTATTCATTCAGCAAATATTTATTAAGTGATTTACTAGCTCCAGATCCTATGCTAGACACCAGGGAGACAAGGTGAGCAGGGCATCCGGGTCGTGCTCTCAAATGGCACAGAGACCGTGGGAAAGACTCAGACCATTAAACAAGTAGCAA
>NW_027769696.1:0-295 GCF_054177405.1 Leptonychotes weddellii
ACCGTGTTTCTTTAACATGTCACTTTATTACGAAGTGACCAGACATTTTATATCAAGTAAAGTTAGCTGTAGGTTTTTATTTCTAGTATGTGCAGTATTGCATTGAGCATATGCTTATATTCTGGAGGCTAATCCTTCAAGAATCAGATATTAAAATTGGTATCATACCATCCACTTTTTTCAAAGAAATGGAACAAATCATCCTAAAATTTATATGGAACCAGAAAAGACCCCAGATAGCCAGAGGAATGTTGAAAAAGAAAAGTAAAGCTGGTGGCATCACAATTCCGGACTT
>NW_027769697.1:0-295 GCF_054177405.1 Leptonychotes weddellii
GATTGCCGCCTTCCTTACTCTATCCCTGGGGGCAGACTCCGGGATGGCAGAGACTGCTGGCCGGGCACTGGGTGCGGGACGCTGGGGGTTCATGGTGGCCAGGTGTGAGGATGGCTTAGCAAAATCCAAGCCCCCCCCCCCGCCACCCAGTGGAAGGAGCTTTTTGCCAAGGGGCGTGAGGACAGTGACTCCTTATGGAAAGGCCAGACCCCTGACCATCTGCCCAAGGCCCCGTGCTGCGGAGAAAGCCCGGAGAGTCTGTGAGCCCAACCCATGCCCCAAGGGTCCAGAAAAC
>NW_027769698.1:0-295 GCF_054177405.1 Leptonychotes weddellii
CCCCTCTCATGCTCTCTCTCTCATTCTCTCAAATAAATAAATAAATAAATCTTTAAAAATAAATAAATAAATAAATAAATAAAATCTTAAAAAATAATTTAAATGCAATAAATATTAATCAGAAATGGAATGGTGAGTAGAGTTCCAAAGATCTCTGTGGATCAGACTGTCTGATAACCACAGTGGCCCCACCATCCTAACATGGTGGCTCTATCTTCTTTTCATATTTCCTGCCTTATGTAGGTCTGTGATTTGGCCTCCAAAACCCCAGCATGTCCCCATACCTTGTGAAACA
>NW_027769699.1:0-295 GCF_054177405.1 Leptonychotes weddellii
AAAGTGAGATCCAATAGCAAGTACTGGGCTCTGGGCTCTTGTCTCTCATAGGCTGGGGGAAACCCAGAGGCCAGCTTCAGAGATCTCCAGGGAAAGATGTGAAAGAAGAGGTCAGGGAGTCAGTTTGGCCTGCAGAGATCCATGCAGCCTGAAAACAAAGTCACTAAAGGGTCCAAAAGAGTCGCTGGTCACTTTGCTAAGAAATCCAAGTAGTCAATAAATATTAGCTAGATTCTGCCCTTGCGACCAAGACAATGCTAAGAGATATATGCTCTTCCTGACCTCAGGAGTAGAT
>NW_027769700.1:0-295 GCF_054177405.1 Leptonychotes weddellii
TCGAAAATATGAGCTCTGTCCATATTTTCAGTGTGAGGTGAATTCCTGAATTTTTTTTTCAAGATTGCTCCTTCTAGAATGCAAGGATCCCAGTGATTTTTTAAGTTCAATTAATTAACAATATAGTGTATTATTAGTTTTAGAGGTAGAGTTCAGTGATTCATCAGTTGCATACAACACCCAGTGCTCATTCCATCACGTGCCCTCCTCCTTCATGCCCACCACCTAGTCACCCCCCCCCCCACCTCCCCTCCAGCAAGCCTTAGTTTCTTTCCTATGCTTAAGAAGTCTCTTA
>NW_027769701.1:0-295 GCF_054177405.1 Leptonychotes weddellii
GAAGTGGGTTTTTCTCATTCTCATGGCCCTGCGAGATTTCCTGTTTCTGGGTCTCATGGGCTGGCCAGTGTCTCCATGGTATGTGTTCTCCAAAGGACCACAAGCATGCTGGCTACCTGCAGAAACCCGAGGTTCTCTACCACAACCCCCCTGAGATGAGAGCCGTGCACAGTGTTCTCCTGCTGGTGCTTTGTTTTCTTTTCTTTTATTGGTCAGATTATATTATTTTGTTAAGCTTAAATTCCTCCTTAGAGAATAATTCTTTCATATTAATTGTTTGAGAGTTTCTAACTCT
>NW_027769702.1:0-295 GCF_054177405.1 Leptonychotes weddellii
CTGCATGGAGCACTGGGTGTTATGCACAAACAATGAATCATGGAACACTACCTCTAAAAGTAATGATGTAATGTATGGGGATTAACATAAGAATTAAAAAAAAAAAAAAAAAGAACGTTATTGCCCAGAGAGCTCTGGTGGAGTGCCACAGGTAGAGACATGGCCTAGCATCAAACAGCAGCAATACCAGAAATTTTCTAGAACTTACAACATAACAATAAGACCTGAACAAGACTGTTTGGGAGTGCCAGAGCTCTCTGAAGGTTGAAAGAAAGCTTACTGTATTGATTAGTGT
>NW_027769703.1:0-3850 GCF_054177405.1 Leptonychotes weddellii
CTCCGTGGTTCTATCAGTTGCCAGAAGCGGCCGACGGAGGCCCCTCCCCCGCCGTCTATCCTCCCGAATATCGCCTCGGATTCACTTCTCCACACGTCCTACCTTCCAGAATGTGGTCGCTTTTCTGATGAGAGAGTTGTTGCTCTTCTTTTCTTCGATCTCCTGTTGAGTTTGTAGGTGTTCCGAATGGTTTGATCCCTATCCAGCTGAATTCCTGAGAGGAGACGAAATCCAGGTCTCCTACTCCTCCGCCATCTTGCTCCGCCCCCCTGAGTTGTCTTTTTATTGGTGAATTGTAAGAGTTCTTTTTATAGTCTGGATACAAGTCTTTATTCAATATATAATTTGCCGATATTTGCATTCATTCTGTTGGTTCTCTTTTCTACCTTTTTTCATGGTACCCTTTGAATCACAAAAGTTTTAAATTTTGATGAAGTCCATATTATTTGCTTTTGTTGTTAGTCATGTTTTTGGTGTCCTATCTAAGAATCCTTTGCAAAATCTGAGGTAATGAAGATTTACCTCTGTTTCCTAAGAATTTTATAGTTTTAGCTCTTTCATTTAGGTCTTTGATCCATTTTAAATTAATTTTATGTAAGATATGAGGTAAGGGTTCAACTTTATTTTTTTGCATATGATTATCCAGCTGTCCCAGCATCATTTATTGAAAATAATATTTTTCCCAACTAAATGGTCTTGGCATATTGAAAATCAGTTGATCCTTGACACATGGTTTTATTTTTGAACTCATGATTCTATTCTTCTGATCTATATGCCTATCCTGTGATACTACCATACTGTCCTGATTACTGTTGTTTTTTAGTAAAGTTTTGAAATCTGGAAGTGTGAGTCCTCCTACTTTGTTCTATTCAAGGTTGTTTTGGCTATTCTGGGAAACTTGCAGTTCCATATTAATGTTAGAATCAGTTTGTCGGGGTGCCCGGGTGGTTCAGTCGTTAAGCATCTGCCTTTGGCTCAGGTCATGATCCCAGGGTCCTGGGATCAAGCCCTGCATCAGGTTCCCTGCTCAGCAGGAAGCCTGCTCCTACCTCTCTCACTCCCCTTGCTTGTGTTCCTTCTCTCGCTTTGTCTCTGTCTGTCAAATAAGTAAATAAAATCTTAAAAAAAAAAAAAAAAAGAATCAGCTTGTCAATTTCTACAAAAATGGTGGAATTCTGATAGGGATTATGTTGAATCTGCAGATTAATTTGGGGAATATTGCCATATTTATGATATAAAGTCTTCCAATCTGTGAACATGGATGTTTTCCCATTTATTTAGATCTTTAATATCCTTCAACAATACTTTGTAGTTTTCAGAGTATAAGTTTTTCACTTCTAATTTTTTAAAAAGATTTATTTATTTATTTGAGAGAGAGAGAGAGAAAGAATGAGTAAGAGGGGCAGAGGGAGAGAGAGAGAAAGAAACTCAAGCAGACTCCGCACCAAGCATGGAGCCTGATGCTGGGCTCAATCACACGACCCTGAGATCATGACCTGAGCCAAAACCAAGAATTGGATGCTTAACTGACTGCACCACCCAGGTGCCCCAGTTTTTCACTTCTTTTAAAATTTGTTCCTAAGTATTTTATTCTTTTTGATGCTATTGGAAATATACTTGTTTTATTTCATTTTTTGATTGTTCATTGCAAGTATATAGAAATACAATTGATTTTTGTATATTGATCTTATATCCTGCAATCCTGCTGAACATGTTTATTAGTTATGATAGATTTTTAGTGGATTCCTTAGTGTTTTCTAAATATTAAGATCCTATCATATGCAAATAGAGATAGTTTTACCTCTTCCTTTCCAATCTGGATGCCTTTTATTTCTTTTTTCTTGCCTTATTGCTTGGGCTAGAATCATCAGTACAATGTTGAATAGAATTGGTGAAAGTGAGCATCCTTATCTTGTTCCTGACCTGAGATGGAAAGCCTTCAGTTTTTCATCACTGAGTATGATGTTAGCTGTGGGTTTTGTTTTTTGTTTTTGTTTTTATTTATTTTTTAAATAAAGATTTTATTTATTTATTTAAATGACAGAGAGAGAGACAGCTAGAGAAAGAACACAAGCAGGGGGAGTGGGAGAGGGAGAAGCAGGCCTCCTGCCAAGCAGGGAGCCTGATGCGGGGCCCGATCCCAGGATCCTGGGATCATGACCTGAGCTGGTCAGCCGCTCAACCAACTGAGCCACCCAGGGCCCCTTGTTTTTGTTTTTAAAGATTTATTTATTTATTTGAGAGCGAGCGAGCACACAAGCATGGGGTGGGGGAGGGACAGAGGGAGAGGGAGAGAGAGAATTTCAAGCAGATTCCCCACTGAGCATGGAGCCTGACACAGAGTTCCATCTCATGACCATGAGATCATGACCTTAGCTGAAATCAAGAGTTGGATGCTTAACTGACTGAGCCACGCAGGGGCCCCTAGCTGTGGGTTTCGAAGCTCTCCTTCAACTTGTCTTAACTGATCTATTCAATTTTTCCTCCACTACCAACCTTTGTATGCCTTTTGCCCAACTCCACAATTCCAGCCTTGTTTACAAAAACCCAGTTGTCTAAATAACCTAGATATTTTTATTCTTTTCTTTACATGCACAGTTTTTTCGTTTTTTTTTTATTATGTTACATTAATCACCGTACATTACACCATTAGTTTTTGATGTAGTGTTCCATGATTAATTGTTTGTATATAACACCCAGTGCTCCATTCAATACATGCCCTCTTTAATACCCATCACCAGGCTAGCCCATCCCTCCCCCCAGACCCCCCAGTTTGTTTCTCAGAGTCCTTAGTCTCTCATGGTTCATCTCTCCCTCCAATTCCCCCCCCTTCAGTTTTCCCTTCCTACTATCTTCTTTTTCTCTCTCCCTTTTTTTAACATATAACGTACTATTTGTTTCAGAGGTACAGGTCTGTGATTCAACAGTCTTACACAATTCACAGTGCTCACCATATCACATACCCTCCCCAGTGTCTATCACCCAACTACCCCCATTCCTCCCATCCCCCACCACTCCAGCAACCCTCGGTTTGTTTCCTGAGATTAAGAATTCCTCATATCAGTGAGATCATATGATACATGTCTTTCTCTGACTGACTTATTTCGCTTAGCATAATACCCTCTAGTTCCATCCAAGTCATTGCAAATGGCAATATTTTGTTTTTTGATGGCTGCATAATATTCCATTGTATATATATACCACTTCTTCTTTATCCATTCATCTGTTGATGGACATATAGGCTTTTTCCATAGTTTGGCTATTGTGGACATTGCTGCTATAAACATTGGGGTGCACGTACTCCTTCAGATCACTACATTTGTATCTTTGGGGTAAATGCCCAGTAGTGCAATTGCTGGTTCATATGGTAGCTTTATTTTAACTTTTTGAGGAACCTCCATACTGTTTCCAGAGTGGCCGCACCAGCTTACATTCTCACCAACAGTGTGGGAGGGTTCCCATTTCTCCGCATTCTTGCCAACATCTGTCGTTTCCTGACTTGTTTATTTTAGCCATTCTGACTGGTGTGAGGTGGTATCTCATTGAGGTTTTGATTTGGATTTCCCTGATGCCAAGCGATGTTGAGCACTTTCTCATGTGTCTGTTGGCCGTTTGGATGTCTTCTTTGGGAAAATGTCTGTTCATGTCTTCTGCCAGTTTCTTGATTGGATTATTTGTTCTTTGGGTGTTGAGTTTGATAAGTTCTTTATAGATTTTGGATACTAGCCCTTTATCTGATATGTCATTTGCAAATATCTTCTCCCATTCTGTCGGTTGTCTTTTGGTTTTGTTGACTGTTTCCTTTGCTTTGCAAAAGCTTTTTATCTTGATGAAGTCCCAATAGTTCATT